>NW_017670576.1:331556-341971 GCF_001879085.1 Nicotiana attenuata | reverse complement strand
CGTAGTACGTACGTAGTAGTGTAGGAGGTGGGGCGGGGGGGGGGGGAACCTTGTTAAGGGGTGTAATCTACTCTATAGGTCAATTGATGTTGACTTTGTTTAATCTTTAGAGGGTTATCATAAATATTAACATAACTTGCCTTGTTCGTTTAAGATTACCATTCTGCATTTATTTTTACATTTTTGCTTTTACTTTTAAGAGCAAGTACTAATTGAATTTTCTCTCTTTCTTTTGCATGAGCACCTTGGGCCAGCAGAGTTCAGCTTGAACTTTGGGCCAAGTTCGAACTAACTGGGCTGCTGCTATCCTTCTTGCGATCTTGTCGATGTCCGCTGTTGATTTTAATGCTTTATCAGCCCATTACAAAGAGTCAAGCCTCCTCACGTTACACTATTGTCGCTTGTTAGTTCATTTGTGTACTTGTGTTATGAAAACTGACACTGATATTATATGCTCAGCTGCTTTGTTTTGATTGATTACTTAGGGAATAATTTTAACGTGACTAGTCATGTAGGATACAGTCAAACTCAATTAAGGTAATTTTCACTTCGCAAGACTAACAACCCTTAAAACTTGAGTATATGTTAACTGATTATCAATTAATAATTTCTGTTTTCACCCGTTTGTTTCTCTAATGAATTTTGTTGGAGATATTTGCAGAATTTCATCAAGGTAAGTGAAGTAACCATTTAAAAGATTTTCAATTGATCACTTAGGCAAAACTAGAAACAGAACATTTTGGAAGGAAAGACGCACGGGAGGCTTGAACCCGATTGTCACAGAGATAAAGCTATTTTGGAAGTCCAACGGTCTGGTCCAAACTATTTTCTTTTAACACGTATGATGTTTATATATGTTTTACATGAATATTAGGGCCGGGTATTGTCACAAACTCATAGTTTTGACTACTTCTTTATATCATGAACAACTTTTATTACTTTGGAAATACTTTATAATATAGTCCTTAATTAACTCTTCTGTTCAAATAAGCCATCAACTTATTTTTCCTAAAATAATTTAAACAAGACTATCGCCTAAGCACCTAATCATTTCGATTAAGTTTTTGTGTACACTCACTTAACAACTTCAAGCCAATGATAGGTTAAAATATAAATAATTCCCTCCCCATGTAAGAATAAGTTTAAGGAACTACCTTTGGGTAGATTTTAAGGTTTGCCTAACACCTTCCCATGAGGATAACCTGGACCCTTACCTAGATTCTCACTGGTTTAGAGGACCATTAAAATGTTGATCTTTATCCAAGTTATAGGTACCCTGATATTCCTTTAAGTATTAGATGGAAACTCTTCATTTCTATTAACCTCAAAGGAATCATAAGTTGTGCTTTATTTTAGCCTATGCAAAATAGGGTACAACAACATGGCAACTTTGCTGGGATATTCCACTTAGGTTATGACATTAGCAGACTTAGTCTTTAAAAAACTATAACACTTGGGGATGTTTGTTTATATTTCATTTTCTTAATACTTCGTTATATGTTTATATGTTTTCATAATTTGCAATTATGTGTTTACTTGCTTTAACACAAATATTATCACTAGTTTATCACAATTACCTATTACTGCTTTTATACACTATCATTGCACTTTCCTATCGAGTCTTGGTCGTACACAATCACCCACAAGTCACGCAAGGATTTCTTTCACCCCTCTAAACCTTCTTTCAAAAGCACTTTAGTTTCAGAGAACGACATGTGAGGTCAACTGACATATCGTCTCGCAGTTATTCTGTCCCACTCCAAGTATTTATGAAACACTCTACTCTTAAAACATATAGGTCATGTTTCATACACCCTATGTGAGTCGATCCTTGACAATGACTCACAAATACGAAAATCTCCCTAATGTCAACTAATTATGCACCTAAAGACATGCTTTCTGTAAAATAATGAATTAATCCAAATTAAGACACTAATAATTCGGAGCAACACATTTGCCTAGCCTTCTTCCTTCCTTTTAGATGGAAATAAACCGCAACATCCCCGACATTATCATGGTCATGGAAGCACCCCACAAATTGAAGCAGCGGTAGAAGAATACCCGGTTGGTACATTGAGACAGGATTAAGACACACCTAGAAGCGTTATCCGCATTGATGAACGTCCGGGCAGACAGGGTGCTTACAAGGTTGCTGGTCGAATTTTAGGATCCTGCCAAGACAGTCTTCAAATTTGTCATGTTAGCTAACACCTACAGTTGAGGAGATCACCAGCTTTAAAGAGCTGTCGTTTGCTGGACGAAAGCCCATTTGCCGGTCATTATGCTGGGCCACAGGTCCCTATATGCATTAGGATTGAAGAACACCCAAAACTTGAGGAACGACGATGATGGATGGATAGGTCTAGATCAATTGTTCAATATTTTTGGGCATCTGGAGAGTTATGATTTACATCACGAGGCGTTTCTATATGATAAGGAGACATGGTAGAGCCTTTGCCCCTTGACCTTCTCTTTGGCATTATTGGGACTTTTGGTTTTTCCACAGCAAAGACGATGGATCAATGTTAATGTGCTACCCTTGGTTTTGGCGACATTTCGGAGAAACCTAAGAGTCGCCCTCGTCCCCATGCTGCTGGCAGAATTGTTTAGGGCTTTGTCAGTGTTTCCAGAGGCTACGACTTCTTCAAAGGTTGCAACCTGCTGCTATAAGTGTGGACAGCAGAGCACTTCTTTCATACAGAACCGATCATAGACTACTTTGTCAGCACCGACAATATGATTCGGAGCCATAAAGAATGGATGATGCAGTACGGAGCACCCCATGGGCAAAAAGAATGGCGCCATCTTTTGACTCCCCTTACCAGGGACTTCGTTATTTGGAAACTATCACGGATAAGTGGTAGAACTATCATGAGGGGACCAGAGAAGTACTTTATTGAGCTAATGGGACTAGAAGGGATTCAGCCCTATGCACCAGATAGTTTGGTCTGGTACGAGATGTACACTTATGGTCCCGGATGGTCTTGTTCGAGGATGATTACAAATGGACAAATCCCAATCCAAAGAGTGAGACGACTACATGATAAATGGAGCCATTTGGTCATAATGAGAATGGGATAGAGTGCATGGTGCACTTCAGAATACTCTATATGGATTTCTAAGAAATACTAGTTGGTTAGGCCTAGCCGAGAAGGGTTAGCAGGATTGGAAGATTCAAGGGTAGCTCTGCAAGTATATCACGAGATCCTACCCAATTACCTTGTCACTCCCACTATGTACCAGCAGGTAGTACTAGGATTGATCGACTATATGCGACCACCACTAGATGGTGACGATAACATAGTATAGTATATGCAGATCCAGTTCGAAGATAATCTAGAAGAGGACACGGAGGAAGAGCCTGAATACCAAGGAGAGGACATCGAGGAGGAGTTTGAAGAAGATATTGAAGAAGACACAGAGGAAGAAAGCTTAGGAGAGGATTCAATGAAAGAAAATTGAGTTGCTAGTTGGTTTCCACCTTGTACTTTTAAAATTCCATAAGGGAGATCCTATAAGCCCATCTTTATGTAGTCTTTGTAAAAACCCCATGGTTCGTGTTGTAACATTTGACAATTTATCCTCTATCTCATGTATCATTTAGCAGAAACTTTGTAGCCCCATTCCCATATCCATCAAAACATATCATCAATGAAAACCAATTATGCTTTGAATCCGAACATGTCAAATAATTTGGGTATTTTGTTAATACTTACGACGTAGGCCTACCTCCGGCAAAGAGAGGTCCCCACAATACATTAGGAACGCATTTGTACAATGAACTAATTTCTCTGTGTGACTATATCTATTTCGTTCCTGAGCTAACTTCTATTTTGTTTTGTTTTGCTTCCTTGCTCGTCTATTTTATTATTTATTCCCCGAACAGATGTTGATTTATGTTGGCTATTAAATTGTCCGAGCCACCTTATAACCTAAGGTCGAAGGGAAAGATGACCGTCGCGTGTAACTCATTCAGGAATAATCTGTAAGTTACTGATGTCTTAGGGGATTTAAAAGAAATAGATGAAACACAAAATGACGAATACGTCACCCGGTTGGAACAAGAGACCATCATGCTTCCCATCACTAGATTCTATCCTTGGCCACATTCCTTCAAAGACCAGGCAACCTGCAAGTACCCTTACTGTCGCTACTTCCACCACAATCCCTGCCATATATCAAGTTATACCACCGGTTACCCTTGCAAATCCTCCAAACCTTCCCATACATACACCTTATGTCCCTAACTATGTCCAAACTCAACAAAATCCCCAACCACAACTAATTTGATCCAAACTCTCCCTCGTGATAATTTCACCCTTGCAGACACTTATACGCAATATATACTCGCGGCACACATCGCCACCCACGTCACGACCCAAATCCCACCATAGGGGTCATGATGGCGCCTAGTATACAAAACTATGTAAGTCAATCACTTATCAACAATTAAATAAAAAAAGCATGATATGATAAAACAAAGTTTAACATAATTGCGAAAATAGAGGTAATACAAGCCAAAGTGGCGATAATCACAAGATCTTCCAAAACTAAGTAGTATAAAGTCATGAGCTATAACTGAATACATAAGAATATCTAAATACAATAACATTCAGATATAAAAAAGAAAGTATCAATGTATAGATAGGACTCCAAAGGACTGCGACGGTCAATGCAACTCTACCTTGAATCATTGCGGTCGATGAAGCTCTCACTTCCTAAATCCGCTACCTCCAACACTTGGATCTGCACAAAATGTGCAGAAGTGTTATATGATACACCACAGTCGGTACCTAGTAAGTATCAAGACTAACCTCGCTGAAGTAGTGATGAGGTTCAAGCCATGTAATACTGACTAGTCAAAATAACCTGTGCGATAAATCAAAGACTAGAAACAAAATTAATAGCAGAAATAATAACAATACTCTCATCGGAACAAATGATAATAGTTAAATTCAAGAAAACAGTTCAGCTTCTACAACAAGTCATTAAATTGAAATACACACATGTGGCACCTCATACCCACATTATCAATCACACTCGCGCGGCAAAGACCTCGTGCCACAATAATGATCACCCTCGTACGAGAATGACCACATGCCAATATCACTCACACTTGAATGGAAAATACCTCATGCTCACACGACAAAAGACCTCCTGCAACAATATAATTACACTCGCACGGCAAAGACCTCGTGTCACAGGACCAATCACACTGACATGCCAAAGACCTCGCGCCAATATCACTCACACTCGCACGGCAAAGACCCCGTGCTCGCACAACAAAGACCTCGTGATTGCACAGCAAAGACCTCGTGCCAATACCCAAATAATCTGCTCAACATGTCTATATGTGCCACAAAATCACAAACAATAATGCCAGAATTTTTATCGCAGATATGAGTTCATAATTTATCAACAAAGTGCACTAGTACATGAAAATGGTAAAATACGGATGGGTATTTAACAAATAAAGCATTACTACAGCCAAAAACAAGTGCAGCGATCATGCCCACATAGCCACAAAGTAATTAAGCATGGTTCATATAAAATACATTCTCAATTAAGGCATATTAATAGCCTAAGCTCTATTCTGCTCACAAATCACACATAGCACCCATGTATACGCTCGACACCTCGTGTACAAGTCACTTTTCACATAACACAAATAAGCAATTATGGCCAACTCATAAGGGGTATTCCCCTATGTAAGGTTAGGCAAGATACTTACATGAACAAACAAAGTCAATACTCTAAAAGGCCCTTACTCTCAGATCAGCCTCTGAACGGTTCAAATCTAGTCAAAAATAGCTCAATGATATCAAACACGCCTATAGAAATTGATTATAATTGATAAAGCTCTGATCTTTATCAAAAGTTAAAAAGTTAACCAAAAAGTCAACCCGGGCCCGTCTATTGAAACCTGACAAAAGTCACAAACCCGAGCACCCGGTCAAATACGAGTCCAACCATATAAATTTCATCCAAATTCGACTCCGAATTGGAGTTCAAATCCCTATTTTTCATTTGATAAAAGCTTTGAAAGAATCCCTAATTTTCCACACGTAGATTCATCACTCAAATGCTAAAATTATGGATGGAATCATGAATAATAATCAAATCCGAGTCAACAACACTTACCCCAATCAAAATCATTAAAATCCACTACAAAATCGTCCAAAACCGAGCTCCAAATCTCAAAATATGATAAAATAACTCAAACCCTCAAAATAGAGTACTTAAAATATCTACCCAGTTATACACTTCGTGATCGCGCGACCCACTTCGCGAAGGCCAAACTCTTGCCTAGCTTCTGCCCCTTCTTGCAAATGCAAAGAACTTCCACGTACGCGATGCCTTCCACCTGCTAAGCCTACACAAATGCGATAGCTTACATGCATACGCGATGACCAAATGCATGCCACCACCCAGTCGGCCTTTCTCTACGCGAACGCGATGCCCATGTCGTGAATGTGAAGGCCACTGCCCACCATTCTCCACGAATGCAACATCCCCATTGTGAACATGATGAGCAAACATCACCAGTCACCAAAACACATTCAGCGATCGTGATACCTCATCTGCCATCACGATGAACACCAGAACATCAGAAAACCAGTTGTTCCAAGACAAGGGAAAATGGTCTGAACCCCATCTGTAATACACCCGAGGCCCCTTGGACCCCGTCCAATCACAGAAACCAATCCCAAAACATAACATGGACCTACTCGAGGTCTCAAATAACACAAAATAACATCAAATCCATGAATTGCACCTCAATTAAACTTAATGAACTAATCCAAATTTCTAAATTCCAAACTGACGTTGAACATCTCTAAACAACTCGAAATGACGCTAAATTTTACACACAAATCATAAATCACCATACAAACCTATTACAATGCTCGAAATCGAAAACGGACATTGATAACCACAACGGCAACTATGGGTCAAACCTATATACTTTTAAAACTTCAAATTGCCAACTTTTGGCAATTAGAGCCAAATCAACCTAGTAACCTCCAAATTCAAATCTAGAAATGCACCCAAGTCCAAAATTACCTTCCGAACCTAACAGAACTATCAAAACTCCGATCCGATGTCAAATACAAAAAAGTCAAACTTGGTCAACACTTACAACTTAAGCTTTCAAACTAAGAACTAAGATTTCTAATTCAATCCAAAGTCCCTAAAACCAAGACAACCATCCTCGTAGGTCATACAAAAATAAATACACGTACCGGAAGCATAAATTAGGGGAACGGGGCTCAAATACACAAAACGACTGGCCGGATCATTATATTCTCCCCCTCTCAAACCAACGTTTGTCTTTGAACAAGCTTAGAAACATACCTAAATTGCCAAACAGATGAGGATACCTGCTCCGCATATCATGCTCGGCCTCCCAAGTCGCCTCTTCGACCAACTGACCTCTCCAACAAACCTTCACTGATGCAATAGTCTTCGACCTTAGCTTTCGAACATATCTGTCCAAGATGGTTACCGGCTCCTCACATTAGTTAAATCCTTGTCCAACTGCACCGAATGGAAATCTAACACTTGTGACGGATCCCCATAGTACTTACGGAGCATGAAAACATGGAAAACCGGATGAAATTCTGATAATATGTACGGCAAAGCAAGTCTATCGGTCACCTCACCAACTCTCTATAGAACCTTTAAAGGAACAATATACCGAGAGCTCAACTTTTCTTTATTCCCGAACCTCATCACACCCTTCATGGGAAAAATTACGAGTAGAACCCTCTCCTCCACCATGAATGCCACATCACGAGCCTTCCTATTCGTATAACTCTTTTTCCTGGGCTGCGTTGTACAAAGCAGCTCCTGAATCAATTTCACCTTCTCCAAAGCATCACGAACCAAATTAGTGCCCAAAAACCTAGCCTCCCCAAGCTCAAACCAACCAACTGGAGAACGACATCGCCTCCCATATAAGTCCTCATATAGATCATTGTAGGTGTTGTTGTAGGTGAACTCTGCTAACAACAAAAGCTAATCCCACTGGCCCCAAAATTAATGACACATGCTCCCAACATGTCCTCCAAGATCTGAATTGTATGCTCATACTGCTTGTCTGTTTGGGAATGAAATGTTGTACTCAGCTCGGCTTGTGTTCCAAACTCAAGCTGTACGACTCTCCACAATGCCATGTAAATTGAGTGCCTCGATCTGAGATAATACACATAGGTACACCATGCAGACAAACAAACTCTCTATGATAAATTCGAGCCAGCCGCTCTGAAGTGTAATTATTCATGAGTGGAATAAAATGTGCACGCTTGGTCAGTTTGTTCATAATGACCCACACAACATCAAATCTCCTCAAGGCTAGTGGCTGCCCAACCACAAAATTCATAGTGATATGCTGCCACTTCCAATCCGATATATCTAGCCTCTAAAGCAACTCACCAGGTCTATGATGGTCATACTTAACCTGCTGACAGTTCAAACACTATGCCACATACTCAACAATATATTTCTCCATCCTCCACCACCAACAATGTTTCTACAAATCATGGTACATCTTCGCGGCACCCGGATGAATAGAATACTGCGAACTATGGGCCTTCTCAAGAATCAACTCTCACAACCCATCCACATTAGGCACAAAAATCCGGCCCTGAAGCCTTAACACACCATCATCACCAATACTCACATGCTTGGCATCACCGTGTTGCATAGTGTTCCTAAGGACAAGCAAGTGGGGATCATCATACAGACACACCTTTGATGCATTCAAACAAGGACGATTGTGGTACAACACAAGCAGGAACCTTGCTAGTCTACGAAATATCCAACCTTACGAATCTATTGGCCAAAGCCTGAACATCCAAATCAAATGGTCTCTCCCTAACTGGAATAATAGGAAGACTCCCCATGCTCTCTGCCTTCCTACTCAAGGCTTCAGTCACCACATTGGCCTTCCCGAGATGATAAAGAATGGTGATATCATAGTCTTTCAATAGCTCTAACCACCTCTGTTGCCTCAAGTTCAAATCCTTCTGCTTGAATGGGTGATGAAGACTCCGGGTGATCCCTACACACCTCATAAGACACGCCATAAAGATAATGACTCTAAATCTTCAGCAATAGCTACTAAATCCAAATCATGTACTGGGTGATTTTTCTTGTGGGGCTTCAACTGATGTGACGCGTAAGCAATCACTCTACCATCCTATATCAACACACACCAAATTCCAACCCGTGAAGCATCATAGTAGACTATATATGAACCCGATGCCAAAGGCAAAACCAGAACTGGAGTTGTAGTCAAGTCAATCTTAAGCTTTTAAAAGCAGTCCTCACACTTGTCAAACCACCTGAATGGGACACCCTTCTAAGTCAATGTAGTCAATGGGATTGCTATAAATGAAAACAACTCTTCAAAGCGGCGATAGTACCTAGCCAACCCAAGGAAACTCCGAATCACTATAGCAGTAGAAGATCTGGGCCAACTCTGAACTTTCTCAATCTTCTTCGGATCCACCATAATCCCCTCACTAGACACCACATGACTCAAGAATGCCACCAAGTCTAAACAGAACTTGCACTTGGAAAATTTAGCATATATCTTCTTCTCCCTTAAAGTTTGAAGCACGATCCTCAAATGGTGCTCATGTTCCTCCCGGCTACAAGAATACACCAATATATCATCAATGAACATGACGGCAAAGGAATCCAGATAAGGCTGAAACACGATATTCATCAAGTTCATAAAAGTTGCTAGGGCATTGGTCAGCCCAAAAGAGATCACCAAGAACTCATAATGCCCATAACGGGTCCTGAAAGATGTATTTGGAATATCTTAAGCCCTGATCTTCAGCTGATAGTACCCTAATCTCAACCAATCTTCGAGAATAACCTAGCACCTCAGAGCTGGTCAAATAAATCCTCAATACGCAGCAGTGGATACTTGTTCTTGATAGTAACCTTGTTCAATTGCTTGTAGTCAATGCACATCCTCATAGAACCATACTTCTTCTTCACAAAAAGAACTAGAGCACCCCAAGGTGAAACACTCGTCCTGATGAAACCTTTATCTAGCAATTCCTACAATTGTTCCATTAATTCCTTCAAATCAATCGGTGGAATATATATGGGCTGAGTACCCAGCACCAAGTCAAGACAAAATTCAATATCCCTATCAGGTGGCATGCCCAGTAGGCCTGCTGGAAATAGGTTTGGAAACTTTCTCACTATCGGAACTGACATAACGGTAGGAGTATCAGCACTAACATCCCTCACAATGGCCAAGTACGCCAAGCACCCCTTCTCAACCATCCATTTAGCCTTTATAAAAGACACCACCCTACTAGGAACATGATCCAAGGAACCTGTCCACTCCAACCTCGGCAACCCCGGCCGACTAGCCAACTAGCCACCGATCTTAA
>NW_017670576.1:301505-329243 GCF_001879085.1 Nicotiana attenuata | reverse complement strand
AGTTTTTAAAATCTCTATCGTAGTGCGACTTTCTACCACTATTCCTACGTAATCCTAAGGTTTCCTGCCCCCTCTTTCGGTGTCGTAGCCCGTTAGCCCTTGGGAACCCCTTGACGACTCCCTCTGAACTTGGACACATAAGACTTGGCCCTTCCACACTGCACTCATCTCTATCTGGTTATGCAAGCCTGGGTGTAAGCACTGCCCGGGATCCCTGAGACCCTTAGGGAACTTTGACACACTCAGGTTTGAGAAAGGCTCTGAAACAAGTGGCATTTGAGGTGGTTTGTTCCATAACTCAGAGAGGAAGTCAGAATCAGGCTTCCTATGGTTGTAACTTCGTTTTTTTACATTTTCTGATGTAATTTAGTGTTTGGTCTGTAATAATTTGCAAACAGATATTGGGGTTGGTTAGTGAAAAGGGATGGGGTAATTATGCATGTTTTAAGGGTAGATATCATGCCTATAGGATATGTTTTAATAAGTTCTGCATGTTTACTTCCACACTTAGATATCCTGCCTATAGGATCTGTTCTGCATGTTTACCTCCACACTTAGAAATCATGCCTATAGGGTCTAATGGCTATGATCAAAACATCACATCTGCAAGGTTAAAAATCATATTGAAAATTAGATGTCATGCCCATAAGGTTAATATCAATATAGAAATCATGCCTATAGGAATTTTGTTGTGATCGAATAAATCCTTCCTACTCCGCTTCATTAGATACCATGCCTATAGGACCAAATCAGCCTTTAATATTAGACACCATGTCTGTAGGGATTAAAATTAGCAACAATAGAGGTTATGTCCATTAAATCTGAAACCAATTTAGTTAAAAATTAGTTTGACTCGTACTGTGTTAAAATTAGTTACTCCGTTCATTAATGCGGTCTAGAAAGCACGCCTATAGGATCTAATTTGCTCGTTTAAAACTGTTACTGCTTTGCCATTTTTGAATCAGTAATAAATATCATGCTTATAGGGTATCATCAATACACACCTAGGCAAGCCTTAAGTAATAACGATAAAACTGAATCTGCCTTTGTTTAATTAGCAACCGCTACAACTAGCAGGCAGGCCTGATTCGGACTTCTTATCTGAGTTATGTAATAAATTGGTCTGCTTCAACAACTAAAACTCCCCTGTCTTAGTACTTTGAATTCTGGCCCTAAATGTGTTTTAAGTCATGCTATTTATGTGCTTTACTTGAGAAGGTATATATGAGCCTTCTAGTTGTTTACATGTTTCCCCTAATATGCAGTCCTATATGTTTTGAATGTCGCCTTAGTCTTTTTACCTTTAAAACCCAAGAGTCAGCCTAAAATCCTCCCTCTCATAGGAATAGTAGTCCTAAATCTCTCCGGGACTGATAGGAATGGGACGGGTAATAGCATGCAATAGAGGTCGAGACCAATCCGCGCTTTAATACCTTAACGGGGTGGGAAGGGTAGATATGGATATGATGACCGGTGCGCTAATACCACGTGTAGCCCCTCTTTTGGGGAGTGATTACCGGGTATTGCATTGATGTGATCCATATTACAAATAAACCTAAGACCCTCTTTATATTCATTAGCATGTTTAGTTATAACTCTTTCAAAACTTTGTTTTATTCTATCACTTACAAACATTTGTGTATTTAAAATTCCCTCTTATTTGAGCCTTGTTTGTTTACTTGTTAATTGCACAAATTCAAAGAACTATCTGGCCGGCTAGTGGATCCTGAGGGGTGCCTAACACTTTCCCCTTGGGATAATTTCAAGCCCTTACCCTATCTCTGGTTATCAAACATAGTCGTAGTTGAACCTCATAGGTGCCCTAACGCACCTTAAAATCATTAGGTGGCGACTCTTCAAAATTGCAAACCCCTTTCCCAAAAGGAAACAGTTGTCCCAATCGAATGTCACAAACCCGATTCCGCGAAGGAAAAAGGGGGCGCGACACTAAGGCACAATATTGAAATGTTTATCAAGAGTGGAGCAATCCAGTGTACCCAAGCCCAACTAAATGTGAACCATACCCACTACCAAACCTCAAAAACCAAGGGGTAAACATAATCACCCTAGAAGAAGACTATAATTTGAAAGGAACCATCATTACCATCAAAGAAAACACCGAAACAGCAAGGACAATCCCTCAGGAGGCCCCATTAATAACTGTACAAATACAACTGTCAATACTGGTCCAAATATATCATACATGGCATCCCCACAGCTACCGGAGAGGATTTGAATCATGAATTCAAGCCAGTCCCGTAGGCCTATCAGTCGAAAGGAAGGGGAAATGACAAAAACTATGGCACCTCATGTGATGACTCAATTTGGAAGATATTATGCTCTGATTTGAACCTCGGAAATGTGAATAGAGAACAGAGCAAGAGGAGTAACATAACAGATGTAGAAGTGTCAGAATTCTAGAAAGATGCCGGCCAAAGAGTACTCTATCGAACAACAGCTAAAAAAGACCCCTGCATACATATTTATCATGGATTTGCAGATGAGCTCTGATAGCCACATGGATGCTTTTAGTAAATGTATCGAGAGGGGTGATCATGCCAAGCAACACTACTAGTGAGGCACTGGCAGCAATTATTGGGAAGATAGTGGAGGCTAATAAGGTTTCCTTTCAAAAGGTTGAGTTTCCTTCAGAGGGAGTGGATCACAACAAAGCTCTGCACATCACCATCAAGTATGGTGACAAGGTCACATCTAGAGTGTTGGTCGATAGGGGATCTATAGTGAACATCTACATGTTCTCCATATTGCGAGAACTAGGTATCCATATAGGAGAGGTCAAGGACAGCTATGTGAGAGCCAGGGCTTTCGACGAATTGTAGAAGGATGTTTTACCGGTAGTGGAAAGGATATTAACCATGGATGTTCAAGCTTTACTAGCCATGGATGTTCAAGCTTTGGCTAATCGATTTGTGAGGTTGGACATTTTGGAGCTTGGAAGGGTCCTTGCTTGTGTTTTGGCCCAGTCATCATTTTTGGAGTGCATCAAGGCTTGCCAGTTTGATACTCACTTGTTAGCGTTGAAAGACACGATGTAGCATGGTGGTGCCAACACGGTTGTGATCGGAGATGATTGTGTTAATGCGCCTTTAAGGCCATATTTGTGTTCTGAACATTAACGGGTTTAGAGAGTTGATCCTTGAGAAGGCTCATAGTTCACGGTATTCAATTCACCCAGGTGTCACGAAGATGTATCATGACTTGAAGCAGCACTATTGGTGGCGGAAGATGAATAAAGACATTGTTGGACATGTCTCTCGGTGTTTTAATTGTCAACATGTGAATTACAAACATCAGAAATCGGGTGGTTTGACTCAGAAATTGGTGATACCGAAGTGGAAATAAGAGCGCATCACTATGGACTTTATGGTTGTAACGACCTGGCCGGTTTTGAGAGTTATAGCACCGATCCCCTATTTACCATTTCTCCCATATCATTATCTACTCATGTGACTTGCCGGCAGGTTTCGTTGTGGTTTTTGAATTATTTTGGGACACTTAGTCCCCAAATGGAGTCTTATGTCTTAGGATTTGGACCGTAGTCGGAACTATATAAAGATGACTCCGGAATGGAGTTTTGTCAGTTCTGTTAGCTCCGTTTGGTGATTTTGGACTTAGGGGCATGTTCAGATTGTGTTTTGGAGGTCTGTAGCTTATTTAGGCTTGAAATGGCGGAAGTTAAATTTTTAGAGATTTTGACCGGTAGCGGACTTTTTGATATTGGGGTAAAATTGGATTTTCGGAAGTTGGACTAGCTCCGTTTGTTGAATATGACTTGTGTGCAAAATTTGAGGTCAATCAGACGTGGTTTGATAGGGTTCAGCGTCGGTTGTAGAAGTTTGAAGTTTCAAAGTTCATTAAGTCTGAGTTGGATGGTGATTCGTGTTTTTAGCGTTGTTTGATGTGATTTAAGGGCTCAACTAAGTTTTCATGGTGTTTTAGGACTTGTTGGTATGTTTGGTTTGAGGTCCAGAAGGCCTCGGATTAATTTCGGATGCTTAACGGATCAATAACTAGATTTGTGTTGTTGCTGAAGTCTTCAGGCATCTGTTGTTTTCGCGCCTGTGGTGGGAAGACCGCAGGTGCGGGATCGCACGTGCGGAAAGTCAACCGCAGAACAGAAAATGGAGGAGTTGCCAGGGGTCGCAGGTGCGAGGTGAATTCCACATCTACAGTGCCCGCAGATGCGTTACAGTGTTCGCAAGAGCAGTGAAGGACTGCAGAAGCGGACAAGTGTCCGCAGGAGCGCACTCACAGGTGCGGGCCCTTTAGTCGCAGAAGCGATCCTAGCCTTTAAGTCATTTACACACCTGCGATGGATTTTCCGCAGGTGCGATGATAAGGCGCAGGTGTGTGATCGCTAGGCAGAAAAAGAGGATTTTGAGGGTTTTATCCCATTTTCAATTTTGGGACTTTGAGAGCTCGGATTAAGGTGATAATTCAAGGATTTTTCAGAGAGAACTTTGGGGTAATGATTCCTAACTTATCGTTGGTTGTATTCCATTAATCTATAGTTGATTTCATCATTAAATTAAGAAATTTGGGTAAGAAATTTGGTGAAGAAAGGTGGAAGTTCTTCAACTAAGTTTTTGAAATTTGATTGGGATTGTGATATCGGATTTGGATAATTTTGGTACGACTGAACTCGTGTGTAAATGGGTGTTCATATTTTGTGACTTTTACTCGATTATGAGAAGTGGGCCCGGGGTGACTTTTTAGGGCGATTTTCTAATTTCTTGCTTTATCTTGGATTTCATTAGCTAGATTAGTTTCTTGTAGTTATATTTATGATATGTATTTGATTTTGGCGAGATTTGGGTCATTCGGAGTCGGATATTCGTGGGAAAAGCATTGTTACGGATTGATTTGAGCTTGGTTCGAGGTAAGTGGCTTGCCTAACCTTGTGTGGGGGAACTCCCCTTAGTATTTGGTACTGTTGTGATATGTAGGCTCCATGTACGTAAAGTGACAAGTGCATACATGGGCTATTTGTTGTAAAACACTATTTCTCACTGTGTACTAACATGTTTCGCTTTAATTGAGTTATACTAGCATATGTAATTATCGTGTCTACCTGTCTTAATTGCTTATCTAAACTCTTTGTAGTATGCTTAGTGAACTCCCTGCTTCTTCCTTAACTTGTACTTAGTCTAAATTGTAAGAAACCGTGTTGTAGCCGTTATTTTCCATTACTCGAGCTGTGTATTTACTTTGGGACTACGTGGTATTCCTGGAGATCCCCCTGCATATTTACTTTGGGACTACGGAACGGTATTTCGGGAGATCCCCCTGCACATTTTCGTTTGGGACTACGAGATGGTATTTCGAGAGATCCCCTGCTATCATTTTGTGTATTGTACTGTTATCCTTTCTGTAATTTCCTTTCGTTTAAATTCAGCCTTTATTTTACTGTGGTATTTTGTTCCATCTTACTTTGTATATATATACCAATAGGGCCCTGACCTGACCTCGTCACTACTCGACCGAGGTTAGGCTTGCACTTACTAGGTACCGTTCTGGTGTACTCATGCCTCTTCTGCACATGTTTTTTGTGTGCAGATCCAGGTACCTCTTACCAGCCTCGAGTTTAGTTGCGCGGTTGCTGCTATTCAGGAGACTTCAAGGTACATCTGCCTACGTCCGCAGACCTTGGAGTCCCCCTCTATCCCCTTATGTTAATTCTTCCATTATTTCTTCATACACTAATGTAAAGAATAGTTAAAAATTCTTAGAAGCTTGTGACTTACGGTGTTTTGGGTCTTGGGAGAGGTGCATATTCGGGAGTTGATTATTGTATATGCCGAGCGACGTCTCAAATGTTTTATTTAGATTATCTGTCACTATTAGTTGTTAGTTCTTATTTTTTTCATTTTATTTCCGCAAATGATAGGCTTACCTAGTCGTAGAGACTAGGTCTCGTCACGACAAATTCACGGAGGGAGGAATTCGGGTCATGACAATGGTAGGATTACCATGGACCTTGGGGAAGTACGATGATATTTTGGTCATTATGGACCGGCTGACTAAGTCCTCACACTTCATCTTGGCGATACATCTTATTCTTCAAAGCGATTGTCTTAGATTTACATCCGAGTTATTATCCGCTAGCGCGATATGCCCTTTCTATTATTTCAGATCATGGCACGTAGTTCATGTCACACTTTTGTAGCACTGTACAGCGTGAGTAGGGCATGCGAGTTGTGTTGAGTACCGCATTTCATCCTTAGATAGATGGGCAGTCTGAGCGTACCATTCGGATTTTGGAGATTATGTTGTAGGCATGCTCTATGGATTTCGGGGGTCAATGGGACCAGTTTCTACCTCTAGCAGAGTTCCCTTACAACAACAACAATCAGTCGAGCATCCAGATGGTTATGAGGCCTTATATAGGAGGCAATATCGTTCTCTGATTGGTTGGTTTGATTCTAGTAAGGCTAGATTGTTGGGCACAGATTTGGTTCATGATACTTTGAAGAATGTAAAAGTAATTCAGGAGCGGCTTCGTACAGCTTAGTCCAGGAAAAAATGTTATGCGGCCTGAAAGGTTCGAGATGAGGCTTACATGGAAGATGAGAAATTTGATTTCAGAGTGTCGCCTATGAAGGGCGTGATGCGACTTGGGAAGAAGGGAAAGTTGAGTCCGAGGTTTATTAGCTCATTTGAAATCTTGGAGAGAGTTGGGGAGGTTGCTTATAGGCTTACATTGCCTCCTAGCCTAACAAGGGTACATCCGGTATTTCACATTTCCATGTTTCGGAAGTACCATAAGGATAGTTCACATGTTATAGACTTTAGCACGGTGCAGCTTGATGAGAATTTGACATATGAGGAAGACAGGTGGCTATTCTAGATCGGCAAGTTCGGAAGTTCAGATCTAAGAGTATTCCTTCTGTGAATTGTGTTGGAGAGGTGTGCCAATGAAGGAGGCTACTTGGGAGTCTGAGTCAGATATCAGGAGTAGATACCTGCACATTTTTGCCAGTTCAGGTATATTTCTATGTCCATTTAAGGACGAACATTTCTTTTAAAGATGGAGAATGTAACGATCCGATAGGTTGTTTTGAGTATTGCCTCTCCTTTCTATGTTTCGAGACCTTTCATAGCTCAATTTGATGATTTATGACTTGTGTACATAATCCGTGTCAATTATCGAAAAGTTTATATGTGAAATTTTAAAGAAAATGTGATTTTTACTTTAAATGTGGTTAGAGTTTACTACGATCAATGTTTCTGGTAGACAACCTTGAATCGGTGTTTTGACAATGATGATTTTGGCTTGTAATCATATTTGGTTAGGGTCCCGGGTAACCTAAGGCCATTTCAGTGCATTACATGAAAAGTTGGAAAATTGAGTTTAAACTTTGAAAGTCTTGTGTTTTAATGATTGATTCTTGAATTTTGATGTTTTTGTTATGATTTGAGCTTGCGAGCGAGTTTGTATGTTGTTATTATACTTGTGTGGATGTTTGGATCAGAGCTCTAGGGGCTTGGGTGAGTTTCGAATGGTTTTGGACAGCTGAAGCAATACCTGGTATTGCTGAACTGCAGGCCTCGCATTTGCGAGAACCTGTTTGCAAATGCGAGCATCACATTTGCAAGGTCAGGCTCACATTTTTTACACTGGAAGGGGATAGGACAACTTCGCTTTAGTGAAGCAATGATTGCATTTACGAAGGGTGTGGTCTTCACTTTTGTGATGGTTCTTTTGCATTTGCGACTATGATAAGTTAGGGGCAGCTTTTCATTTGAGAAGCTTTGTTCGCATTTGCGGTGTTACATCCCGTACTTTACTATTAGGATGAGTCGTAGAAATCCATATGAGCTTGAAGGGATTAAGACCATTCATGAGGTTATAAATGATTTGTGACTATGTTATTGTAAGATCCCGTAAGTTCAACAACCTTGATACCGTTACATACATTGGATATGGTATTTTGAGTGGAACATTTTTGTAATGAAAAGTTTGAAAAATATGATTTTATATAGTTATTAATATTACTACTTTCGAATATGCTCTAAATTATACACATAATATGAGAAAGTTTATGAGAATTTCTTTATTGTAAAGATAGAAATTATTTTCTCACAAGAAAAGAAGGTTATCTTTTTACCATTTTAAGAATTACGAAATTTATACTCTTTATATAAGATTAGGAAAATTAGAAGTTGAGAAAATATATGTATTTTACATGGATGTCTTAATAAAGTAATAGTGTATGTATTGATTTTATATGGTACCATGACTTATTAATATTTTAATAGTACTTTAGGATGGGGACAAGACTATTTTCGAGGTTATAAGTATTTATGCTATTTCAAACAAGTGATAAGTATGTGTCGCGAAGGTCATAGGGTAAACGAGTTGAAAAAAATGAATTTCGTCGAAGTTTGATATTTTGGGATATAATACGGTCCGAGCTATGACACTCGGTATTTATGGACTAGTAATATACCACGTGACCATGATAGTAAGATGTATAAAGTGTGAGTAGTATTTTAAGTAATTTGAGATAATTATTAATTATGTGGGTAGTTGGTTGAATAATGGTTGATGGGAGATTAATTAGTTAATTAAGGAATTAGTGAATAATAAACTAATATTTTGGATAAGGCCTAAAAGGCCCCAACGTGGCGGCCCCCCATTCCAAATTAGTGACTCTTAACCCACAATTCAAGGTGGCAAAAACTGGTGAGTTAGTGGCTTAGTCACCTTGCAAAGTGGGGCCCACCCCTATAACAAAAATGTCTCTAAATCACTTAAGGAGATGGATATCTCTACCATAGGAGGAAAGGAAGGCTTTAGCCAATTCATATGAGAATTCATGTGGTAATAATGTGATCCTCTTGAAACAAAATTCAAACCAGAATTCTTAGTATCTTAGCAACATGAGATTTTGCAATTTTAGGGGAGTACGGTGTAATCTTTCTCAAGAATATCGAATTTTCCCTACTCCGATCTTGCCGTCACGTGTTTTGTCGCAATTGACATGTATAGAAGGATTGTCAAGGGAATCGGCTCAGGTATGTTAAGGTTATCCCTTCTTCTTTTGGAATGATCCAAGTAACGATACATAAACATAATGCTATTGCATAAGTGTTTCTACTCTTAGCAGTTAAGGATGTCTATGTTATGCATTCCAGTAAAATGATATTCAAGCATGTCTAAGTATGTTCCTAAGTCTCTATTGAGGTATTTGATAAAGATGTTAATGTTCATAATATTGTAATACATGCATCTTCATGCATATACATTTACCACTGTGCTATGACCGGTTGGGCAGTCATGCATCTTCATTTACCACCGTGCTACGGCCGGTCGGGCAGACATGCATTTACCATCGGGCCACGGCCGGTCGGCAGTTACCACCGGTTGAGCAGTTATGTATCATTGTTTACCACCAGTTGGGCAGGCATACATTTACCACCGTGCTACGGCCGGTCGGGCAGTCATGCATTTACCACCGAGCTACAATTGGTTGGGCAGTTACACATTTACCACCGAGCTACGTTCGGTCGAGAAGTCATGCATTTACCTCCGAGCTACGGCCGGTCAGGCAGTCATGAATTTACCAATCGTGCGAAGGCCGGTCGGGTAGTTACCACTATTCAGTTGGGCAGTCATGCATCATACGATATAGATAGTAGAAATAGTCTCAATGAGAAGCATTATATATATAAGTATAATAAGTATGAATATACGGTGGCACTTCAGAGATTCGGGTTGATTCTTGTATGTTTTTAATTAATGATGACTTATTGTTATGTTTCAGTTTCGCCTTACATACTCGGTACATTATTCGTACTGACATCATTTTGCTGGGGACGCTGCATTCATGCCTACAGTTATAGACAATCAGTTTGACGAGCCCTCATAGTAGACGTGGTTAGCGTACATCGAAGGATCGGTAAGACTCCACCTCATTCAGAGTGCAGCCGAGTGTATGAGTCATCGTGTTAGAGTTTTGCTACAGACTTATGGGTAGGCTACCCCATTTGATGTCCAATAATATTATAGGCTTTGTAGTCAGAGGTTCACTTTGTACAGTATGTCAGAGGCCTTGATGGCTCATATGGATTCATGTTTTAAGAAAGATGGTTCATTGATACAGTGTTTTCCCGCTTATAGTTATACATTACGAGTTGTGGGCCACTTATAATTATACATTATGGGTTGTGGCCATATTGGCCCATGATAGTTACAGAAATAAAAGTTACAGAGTGGTTCGCTCGGACCAGTACCACACCGGGTGGCAGCCACGCCTCCCCGGGTTTTGGGCATGACATGCGGACTGCTCAATTTCGTATTTGTGATGAAGTAATTACTTTTTCTATATTGGAGGCTTAGAGGTTGGTTCATCATTGTGACCAGTTGTTCGCTTTTGTGAATGCGATATCTGCAGCTGGGTAAAGGTTGGTACGGGACTTAGCTTATTTTACACCATTTTTGTAACCTAGACTCTATAGAGACGATTTTACAGAGTAATTTCTTCCAAGCATTATAGGTTAGTAACTTTAAATTTGTTTTCATTCAATTTCCATTACATTTTCATGAATTTCATCATCAAATCTAAGATTTATAGAGTAGAAATTGGGGAGTTCTGGGTAGAATTTAGGAATTTTATAAAACATAAGATTTAGACCTCATATTGAGGTTGGATCTCAAAACAAATCACATATTCAGGACCGGGGGTGAATGGGTAATGGGGATTTAATCGTAATTTTGGATTTTGGCCATCTGGGCCCGAATCGACTTTTTGTTGACTTTTTTAATTGTGTTAAAGATTGAACCATTTTCATTCAAGGGTAATTTCTAAAGCTTATTTTGACTTGATTGAACAATAATTGACTAGATACGAGTTTTTTTAAGGCTTGTTGTAAAGAAAAAGTCGTGTTGGATTTTTTACTTTGTACCGAAAAGAGGTAAGTGTATTGGTTAACCTTGATTGGGCCGAGTCTATATTCTATGTGATCTATGTGTTGGGGGTGGCGTATATGCAAGATGGCGAGTGTATATATGTTGGCCATGGGATAAGCATGCGGGTATAATTAGCCTTACTTGTGCCATGTTTCTTGTGTATTATATCTTCCATACTTTAGACAGACTGTATAATTCTTTAATTTCTCGTATTCGTGTTATTTCTTATGTTGAAATTATTGAGATATTGGATGTTGAGATCGTTGAATTATTGATTGATTGTTGGTGCTATTTGTTGGAAGATTCTCTTATGACGAGTTGTGTTCATATACTCTTGTTGATGTTGAATTTTCTTCCCAGCTTGCTTGATATTATGTTGTATGTGATGCTTGGTAAAGAAGAGTGAAATGCATGAAGGGTGTTCCCGTGCTTGTGAGGAAGAGTGAAATTCACAAAGGTGTTCCCGTGCTTGTGATAAAGAATGCTTGTACACGAAGGGTGTTTTCGTGCCTTATTCATATATTGATTTCATTACATGAAAGGGGTTTCCGTGTTTGAGTGAAAGCGAGGCTATGCACGAAGGGTGTTTCTGTGCTTGTTATTATATTATTAGGTGAGGATGAGAGTAAAAGGATGAAGGGTGATGCCGTGCAGTTTAGTTAATTTCATTGCTCTTTACTTGATGTTCAGAATGTGGACTTTGCTTTGTAGCTTCATTATTTACTTCTAAAAGGTTGTTCAAAATGTTGTAAAACTACGAGTTGAGGCTTTCTTAGTGACACTTTACTTTCCTTCCCTCTTTTATGCCCTTTTATTTGTGTACTAGTTATCCCTTTCACTTGTTGTTATATATATATATATATATATATATATATATATATATATATATATATATATATATATTCGCGGGTGCCTTGGCTTAGTTTCGTCACTATCTCTTCAGGGTTAGGCTCGGCACTTACTGAGTACATTGAGTCGGTTATACTCATGCTACACTTTTATAGTTCTTGTGTAGATCCGGATATCGGTACCAGCAGAGCACGAGAGTTGCTTAGCGGATACCGGGCAGGTGATTCGAGGTAGAGCTGCTCCCCATTCGCAATCCTCCGAGTCATCTTAGCTTCTTATTTCTATTGTAGTGTTTCCATTTTTCAAACTGTGTTGTACTTCTTTCAAGATAATATATCTAGTAAACTCTAGTAGCTCGTGTACTTGTGACTCCATGTCATGGGATGGTTGAACGTTTGCGTTGATTGTAGACTTATTACGTATACCTTTTGAGTTAATTTTACTTTATATTGTTATCTTGCTGTTAGTCGTTAATTACAATTCTTTCGCATTATTTTGTTGTGTGTTGGCTTGCCTAGCAAGCAATGTTAATCGCCAGCACGACCCCGATTGGTTGTAATTTTGGTTTGTGACTTATACATTGATATACCATGGGTAATCTTGAATCATGGTATACTTTGTTTGAGTATGCATATTAAATGTATACCTAATATTGTTGGTGTACTATACATTGATATACTATAATTAATTTGAATCATTGTATTCTCATATTCTTGGTATACTACACATTGGTATAGCATGATTTGTATAGTATACCAAATTTTAGAATTTGCCGGTTTAACTACAAAGCACAAAAAATGTACAAAAGAGTGATAAAAATTTATTATCAACAAACTTAAATTTTCTTATAAAATTTTAAAAAGTCATCTACAAATATAAAATAAAAAAATTCAAAAATAACTAAAAAGGGTAACATGATAACTCTCGCTAATTATAGTCGATTAATAATTATGTAGATAGTATACTAATACTAATTATAGGAGTCGATTATTTATGTGGAAAGAACAAAAACAAATATAAATGTTAAAGAAAGTGATAAAATATTTAATGAAATATTTTTTCTAAAAGACAACAGGAAAATATAAGATAAAAGTAATAATAAAAAGGGAGAAAAGTGACAGATGTTTTACACGAAGAATTTTTACTGGAAAGAATAGAAAAAAAATAACCAAAAAAAAAAAAAGAAGAAAAAAATAAGATAACAAGGTGTGAGGGATTGTCACTAGATAGAAAGAAAAAAGAATAAAAAAGAAAAGATTAAAAGGAAAAAAATTATAAATAAAGAAAATTAAAAAAATTAAAAAAGAGTGCATAATTTTATTACGAAAAAAATAAAGTAAAAACCCAACAATAAAATAAAAATAAAAAAATAAAAAAATGATAAATATTTTGGACGAAAAGATTTTACTGATAGTACGAAATTACAAGAAAATAAATAAATATGGCAAAACTTCATAAAAATTAAGACCAAAAAATAAATGAAAAAACAATAAGGGATTATTACTAGAAAGAACAAAAATTATAAATCACTATAAAAATAAAAATAGTGCAATATTTTGTAGAAAGAAAAAAAGATAATGAAAAAATAAAAGAAAAAAAAAGTGAATAAAAAAAAGGAGATACCCTTTGGTGGAACTTGGGCATAGGACGGGAAAGGACATCCAGGTAATAAAATCTTCAAAATGGGCATACTTTGTTATTTTCAAAATAGGAGCATTTTGGTTATAGAGTTTTTAAAAAAGAGATCTTAGGCCTCATTTGTTTGCAGTTAATGGAGGTCTGAATCTGAATCATTTAGATCTCTGACATTAAGTGCGTTTGTTTCTAAAGTCTGAATCTTAATTATTCGGGTCTTAATCATTAAGTGTGTTTTTTTTACTTCACAACCACTTAATGAGTCTGAATAGATCTGTATGATTAAGATCTATAATAGAGACTTAATTTCATAAAGATGCTATCACATATTCATTATTCATTGCCGCCACCGCCTAACTTTATCAACTACCACCATGACACCACCACCACCACCATACTCAACCACCACCACCACGCCACCATCATCCTCAATCATAGCCGCCACCATTATCAACCATCACCACCCACTATCCTCACAACTCCGACAACCATCATTCTAACCCACAATCAACACTCATCCACCTCAACTACCACAACTGACTACCCCATCACCATCAACAATCACAGTCGGTACTGCCCATCTTATAACCTACCACCACCCACCCACCACCTTCCTTAGTCACAACTATTACCACTTTCAGATGTCTTAGAATAGTGCGAAAATATGAATCTACTACTTTTTAAAAAATAAAAATTCTTTTTCCAACGTCCTGTATCATAACCTGTGCTTCCTAAAGAACCTTACGACCCTTCTGATTTGCCGGATTAAGGATCCACAATATTTCCTAAATTCTCTAGCACTTCCGACGACAATATCAACTCTTGCCATTTTTATCATTGCACTTGCAAAACTCTGTCTGAAGGCATTCTCGTTGGTAGCAAAACCTGAGACAATTGGAGCACTAGGCTTATCCAAGGTAAGCTCTTGATCAATTTTCATAATGCCTTTATGTAACATGATCTGTCTAAAGAACTGGTTGTCAACCATGAAAGATATATTCTGGTCCAAAAACGTCATTGCGGTGCTTTTGGAACAAGTCTTCAAAAGCCGGGCAGCCAAAACAAGATCCATGGTGTTATCAGGTACTGCAGAAAGCATACCTTGGAAAATATTACAGTGTGCAACTCCAACCGCATGAGCTCCTAATGACCACCCAATTAGTTGTTTGAGCCGGAGAGGCTCGGTTGTTGGGTACGGATCTAGTACAGGATGCCTTGGACAAGGTTAGGATCATTCAGGATAGGCTTCGTACAGCTCAGTCCAGGCAAAAGAGTTATGCCGACCATAAGGTTCGTGATGTGGCATTCATGGTCGGCGAGCGGGTGTTACTTCGGGTGTCGCCTATGAAAGGCGTGATGAGATTTGGGAAGAAGGGCAAGCTCAGCCCTAGGTTCATTGGCCCGTTTGAGTTTATTGATCGAGTGGGAGAGGTGGCTTACAGACTTGCGTTGCCGCCGAGTTTATCAGCCGTGCGTCTAGTGTTTCACGTGTCCATGCTTCGGAAGTATCACGGCGATCCATCCCACGTGTTAGATTTCAGCACTGTCCAGTTGGACAAGGACTTGTCCTACGAGGAGGAGCCGGTAGCTATTCTAGACCGGTAGGTTCGTCAGTTGAGATCGAAGAGTTTCCCTTCTGTTCGTGTTTAGTGGAGAGGTCAGCCTGTTGAGGCCTCGACCTGGGAGTCCGAGTCCGATATGCGGAGCCGTTATCCCCATCTTTTCTCTGACTCAGGTACTTCTTTCTTATGTCCGTTCGAGGACGAACAGTTGTTTTAGAGGTGGAGGATGTGATGACCTAAAAGGTCATCACTTGATTTGCAAGTAAATTCTGTGTTCTGAGGCCTTGGAAGCCTCCTATTTTCCTCACCTTGATTTGTATGCACGGTCCGGGCGTATATCCGGTATGCTTTTATGTTGAAATTTGATGAAAAGGCTAATTTGGCCTTTAAAATTGAATTTAAGTTGATTTCGGTCAACATTTTGGGAAAACAGACCCGGACCCGTGCTCCGACGGTCTCGTAGGGTCCGTAGAAAAATTTGGGACTTGAGCGTATGCCCGGAATCGAGTTTCGAGGTCCCAAGCCCGAGAAACGAATTTTTAAAAAAAATTGTTTAACTAAAATTATAGGAGTTTTTGGAAATAAAAAGAGGTTTGAAGTTGATGGTATCGGGCATGTATTTTGGTTACGGAGCTCGGTACAAGTTTGAAATAATAATTTAGCTGAATCTGTGAAGTTTGGTAAGAATCGGAGTCCGTTTAATATAAATCGGACCTTATTTGAGAAAATTGAAAATTTTGATGTTCTTAAGTGATTTCATGAATTTGAGGCTTAATTAATAGTGGTTGATGTTATTTTGATGATTTGATCGCACGAGCAAGTCCGTATGATGTTTTTGGACTTGCGTGCATGCTTGGTTTGGAGCCCCAAGGGCTCGAGTGAGTTTTGGATAGGCCACGGATTGGATTTAGACTTAGAAAAAATAACTGTTGCAGGTTCAAAGAAGTTGCAGGTCTCTGAACCCCGGCTTTGCGGTCCGCAGTGATTTCTCGCGACCACGGTGAGATTTATGCGGTCCGCGGTGAGCAAGGCCAAGCCTTCGCGGCCGCGCTCGATATTTTGCGGTCAGCGGTGGAGCTCCGCGGCCGCAATCCTTTTTATGCGGTCCGCAATCTGAGAGGAGTATATAAACGGGACTTTTCAGTTATTTTCATTTTCAGAAACCTAAAACATAAGCGGCGATTTTTCAAACACTCTTTCTTCCCCAAAACACAAGTAAGTGATTTCAAACTCATTTCTTTTACTTTTTAACTTCTTTTACAAGATTTCATCCTAGAATCTAGGGTTTTCATGGTGGAATTGGGAGTTTTGGGTAAAACCTAAGAATATTAAAATTCGGGGATTTAGACCTCAAATTGAGGTCCGATTCCAAAACCAATTATATATCCGGGCTCGAGGGTGAATGGGTAATCGGGTTTTGGTCCGAATTTCGAGTTTGGACCAAGCAGGCCCGGGGGTCGATTTTTGACTTTTTGGGGAAAATATTTGGAAACCCATTTTCATGCATTAGAATTGATCCATTTAACATTTATTAATAGTATTAGTTAAATTCTGGCTAGATACAAGAGAGTTGGTGGTGGAAACAAGAGGTAAAGCGGTAGTTGAGGCTTGAATTGTGTTCGTGGCATCGAGGTAAGTGTTGGGTCTAACCTTAGCTTGAGGGATTAGGAGTTGTGTCCTATTTGCTATGTGTTAATTGTTGAGTACGACGTATAGGCATGGTGACGAGTATCTATACGTTGGTGTCAAGCATGCCCGTGAGTCTTACGCTATGATTAATATGACTCCATTTTATATTGTTCATGCCTTATGTGATATTTCTATTGTTGAACAAGGCTTGAGGAAGTAATTTTGGTAATTGAACATTGAAGAGCGTTGGCTCAAGTTTGTGGAATTATTGTTGGCAATTGGACATTATAGAGCATTGGCTCAAGTTGTGAATTGAGTTGTGAAGTAAATGTGAAAAATAGAAGAGGATTATGATATTTGTCTCCCTTGCCGGGATGTTGTTGCTTTTAATGTTGTCTCCCTTGCCGGAATGTTGTTGCTTTTGATATTGTTTCCCTTGTCGGGATATGATTGTTGTACTATTGTTCCCTTGCCGGGATTTTATTGTGATTTTATTTATTTCCTTGCCCTTATTGCTTGTGATTGTTGTTTGGGTGAGGGAGAGTGTTAAAGAACGAAGGGTGATGTCGTGCATTGTATTGGTGAGAGAGTGTTAAAGCACGAAGGGTGATGTCGTGCATGACATTTGTGAGAGAGTAAAAGCACGAAGGGTGATTCCGTGCCGCACGATGTACAATTTTGTGCCTTTATATGAGTGATAATGCATGAAGGATCATTCCGTGCCATGATTATGTGAGGTAAAAGCACGAAGGGTGATGCTGTGCCGATTTTATTGATTTTTGGTGAGGACGAGAGTAAAAGAATGAAGGGCGATGCCGTGCCGATTTTATTGATTTTTTGTGAGGACGAGAGTAAAAGCACGAAGGGTGATGCCGTGCACTTGTCTTTGATTTTCCTGGTACCTATTGATAAATTGAGTTATGGTGTTCTTTACATTTAACTGTTAGTTTTTGTTGTTACTTGTTGTTCTCCGCAGTATGTTTCCCCCTTCCTATCTTTAATTGTAAAGTTTGCCTTTGTTTTCCGCTGTACATGATTTAACTGCACAGGTTTATTTGGTAGTCTGGTCCTAGCCTCGTCATGACCTCGTCGATGTTAGGCTAGGCACTTACTAGCACATGGGGTCGGTTGTGCTGATACTACACTCTGCATTCTTTTGTGCAGATCCCGGTGCTGTAGCTTTCGGACCGCAGTGAGGTTGCTTCCTTCATCCCAACAGGCGACCCGAGGTAGTCCTGCAGGTGTCCGCAGGCCTTGGCGTCTCTTTCTATCTTTCCATTCTGTTTCTTCACGTATTCCAGAGACAGTGTTGTACTAAATCTTTCGGACCTTTATTTATAGTACTCTTAGACCGTCTGTGATATTGTGACACCAGTTCTGGGTAGTCTACGCTTAAGGAATTGTATTTGTAACCTTTAAATGGTTATATTTTGTTCTTCCGCTTATTAAATTCTGCTGTTTATATTATGATGGTTCTTAATTGTTAAAGGATTTAAAATAGGTAAAAGGTAAATAATACAAATGGTTGGCTTGCCTAGCTTTCACTAGTAGGCACCATCACGACTCCCGAGGGTGGGAAATCTGGGTCGTGACACAAGAACACGCTAGAATAAAGACTAAGGATTCAACTCCATATTTTTTACTCGTTCTTCCCATTTTTTCATTGTTATGAATTCTAGTATTGTACTTTTACATACTATCATGCGTAGCTAAACTTCTAATCTACAGTTTCATGTAACCTATTGGAGGATGACTTTTTGTTACATTTAATATAATTTTACCGCTGAATTTTCTCTATTGTTCAACTATGTGATTATCTTTATTTGAGTAGGAATGTGTCTATTGCGTCATTCGGGAGTTGAATGAAAAATTTAATGCCATTCCGAGTTGTTTAGGCATATTCGCGTAAGATTGAATTTGAAAATTTGGATTAGTTACTTAGACTTGAATTGTAAGGTTCATGATTTTGATGTTGGTTTGTGTGATCTGAGGCCACGAGTCCATATTATGTTATGGGATTGGTTTGTGTTTATTGGACGGGGTCCCAGGAGCCTCGGGTGTGTTTCGGGTGAGTTTCAGATTATTTTCCCCTTGTTTTGGACTGCTAATACTAGTGTCTAATTTTCTTCATGACTAGGCATTCGCGTTCACGGAGGGTATTTCAGTGGCAGGTGGTGTTTACTCTTCGCGTTTGTGATCGGGTGGTCGCATTCGCGGAGCATGAGGGGCAGTAGCCTTCGCGTTCGCGGGTTGGGAGCCGCATTCTCATAGAAGGGGAGACCGGTTGGGTGCGTCAGGCCTTTAGCCTTCGCGTCCACCTATGAAGGACCGTGTTCGCGTGTGCTCAGTAGTGCTAGGCATCATGTTCACAACCAGGCCTCGTGATTGCGTAAGGTCTTCAGAGGCTGTTTCTTATTTGTTCTTCGAGATCACGACGTAGGTCCCGCGATCGTGAACGGTATCACTGGACAGAATCATTTAAGTACTGTATTTCGAGTTTTTTGGTTATTTTATCACATTTTGAGATATAGAGCTCAGATTTGGGCGATTTTGGAGAGAATTTTTTCGATTAGAATTGGGGTAAGTTTTTTTTTACTCGGATTTATTTATTATTCATGATTCCAACCGTTATTATAGCGTTTCAATGGTGAATCTGAGCGAAGAAATTGGATATTTTTGTAAGAATTCTAAAATAAAAATTGATGATTTGAGGGACCATTTGAAGTCAGATTTGGATAAAACACATATATTTGGACTCGTATGGGAATGAATATTCGAAATTTGTGATTTTGTCGAATTTCGGGGTGCATGTCCGAGGTTGACTTTTCGGTTGATATTTTTTATTTAGTTTAAGATCAAAACTTTGATGTATAGGGTTATTTTCTATGACTTATATTGATATTATTAAGTCATTTTGGATAGATTCGAGCCGTTCGAAGGTTGATTCATGCGGGAAGGGCTTTCTTGAGTACTAGTTTAGCTTGTTTGAGGTAAGTATCTTACCTAAATTTGGTTGAAGCACTAGTTACCTAAATTATTTGTAATAGTTACGTGCTATGGATGGCGCACATGTGTGGGGTTGAGCCCGTGTTCTTGCACTGGGATATTATTCATGCTCGAGGTAGTGCTTAAGCTATGATGCCTTGTATTGATTGCTAAGCTTCATGATGTTATGTTTTTAATATTTTTACCCTTTTTTGTGAGTTATTTGAGAGGTTAATCTCCTAATTGAACCTGATAATTGCTATTTCGTGATGTAATTGCCTGATTCAAGCTGTGGTAACACACTTCGGTCATGCATACACCTTAGCATGTTATTATAGTCCATGAGTTTGAAATTTGAAATCCATTGTTCATGCACATATATTCTTATATATTTGCTTCCTGTGTGATATGGTTTGGACTGGTAGCACGTGAATATGTCATGCGGATGATATTTATAGCACGTGAGTTATCTGTGCAGCGTGTGGATAATGATTCATCCCCCTAGGATCACCCTCTCATGTTTCTCTCTTGATGGTGTACAGCGTATTGGGCTCGCCTAATAGTACTTTATGCAATTGTATGTAACTAACCTTATAAATCCTCACATTTTCTTAGTAAATCGGTGACTATTCAAAAGTACTTTTTTCTTAATCAAAAATCATTAAGTTGAGAGTATCTTATGTCATAATTAAGATATAAATTATTGCACGTTATCCACTAAGACTGCTATGATAGTTAATTTTTAATAAATCTTTCATTTATAAAGTATATTTATTAACTTTTATTATTTCTTTACTATATAATAGTCCATAAGTTTTTTTTATAATTATTTTTCTAAATACTATTTTTTTCACGTTTGCGAGATACAATACTTATTAATTTAGTAGCTCAGTATTAGCTAGTTAACATTTACAAATAATTAGTTATCACGGTATTGTATGGTGAATTATGTGTCACTTTATTAACTTGTTGAAACTTAAAACTAAATCATGCTAAAGAATCATATTTAAATTTTGAATTATGTTTTTATATAAATTCGCTTTCAAATAGAAAGCATATTAAATAAAAGGAGTATTTTAAGAAAAATATCAAATTATAATATCGAAATTCTTTCAAGATTCATTACTCCTTAAGAGATACATATAAGATTTCATATCGAATACATTACTTTTGATGTTTGAGTTGTAACGATGTTGCAACTAATTTGCATATTATGATATATGTCATACTTTTCGTATTATTCATAGTTGAATTATAAATATTTTAAATAGATTTTTCGTTATAATTTTGTGATTTCAAAGTAAGTTATAATTATTTTTTATTTTATACTATTTTAAAATTCTTGAAATTAGTAAAATTTAAAGATCCGTGGGACTTACGCCCCATGTCTCAGGGCTTACGCCTCGCCTCGTCAGAGGTAAAACACCCTGCCTCACGCCCCGCCTTTTAAAACATTGACTCATACTACACTCTGCACTTAATCGTGTAGATCCAAGTATTGGACCGAGCAATCAGTAGTTGAGACTGGGTTTATCTTTTGAGAGACGAGGTAGAGATGCATCTCGACCGCAGTCTTGGCGTCTCCTTTTATTTTGGTACTGTTATTTTCATTCAGACAGTATTATTCTTTTTGTAGTCCAGACTTGTACTTCTGATTAGAGCTCATGACATTGTATTACCAGATTTGGGGAATTTGTTATGTATCGACTCTTCTATTTATGTTATGGCCTTAGACTTTGTACTATTTCTGTTAATTCAGTATTTATGTTTTGCTTTCGTTATGCTTGGCTTGCCTTGCAGGTGAGTAAGGCGTCATCACGACTGGCTGCTTGTTTTGGATCGTGTCACTTTGTTTGAGTATGTATATTCAACGGTATACCTAATATTATTGGTATGGTACACATTGATATATTATGATTACTTGAATCATGGTATTCTTGGTATACTACACATTGGCATAGCATGATTAATGTAGTATACAAAATTTTAGAATTTGTCGATTTAACTATAAAGAAAAAAAAAGGTACAAAGAATGATAAATTCTTTATTATCGAAAAAATTTAAACTTTCTTAGAAAATTTGAAAAAGTCATCTACAAATATAAAATAAATAAAATTTAAAAAGAACTAGAAAAGAGTAACATGATAACTTTCGATAATTATAATTGATTAATAATTATGTAGATATTATACTAATACATAATCATAGGACTCGATTATTTATATGGAAAGAACAAAAACAAATACAAAAGTGAAAGAAAGTGATAAAAAATTTAGCGAAAAAGTTTCACTAAAAAATAACAGGAAAAGCTAAGATAAAAATAATAATAAAAAGTGAGAAAATGACAAATATTTTACACGAAGTAATTACTGGAAAGAATACAACAAAAAACAATAAACAAAAAGTAAGAAAGAAAGTAAAAAAGAGTGAGGGATTATCACTCGAAAGAACAAAATAATTATAAATAAAGAAAATAACAATAAATAAAGAAAATTAAAAGAAAAAAACTAAAATGAGTGCATAATTTTATTGCAAAAAAAATAAAGTAAAAAACCAACAATAAAATAAAAATAAAACAATGTAAACAAAGTGACAAATATTTTGGACAGAGAGATTTTACTAATAGTACAAAATTAAGAAAATAAAAAATATAGCGAAAAATCATAAAAATTAAGACCAAAAATATAAATAAAAACTGTAAGAGATTGTTAATAGAAAGAACAGAAAGGAAAAAAATAACTATAAAAAACTAAACAATAGTGCAATATTTTCAAAGAAAGAAAAAAGAAAATTAAAAAATAACAAAAAAGGAAAAAAATAATAAAAAAAGAAAAAGAAATAAAAGGTGAATAAACAAAAAAACATGAGATAACTTAGGTGGAGCTTGGCCATATGAAGGGAAAGGGCATCCAAGTAATAAAATCTTCAAAAGGGACATATTATGTTATTTTTATAAAAGAAAGCATTTTGGTCATAAAGTTTTTAAAAGGAGTTCTTAGTGTTTTTTTTTTCAATATATAATTGTGCCTAGATAATACAAAATGTTAATGCCTAGATATTTTACAATTTCCTTAAAATAATGCGAAAACATGCACCTACTACTTATTGGAAAATAAAATTCTTTTTCGAACATCATATATCATAACTTATGCTTCCTAAAGAACCTTGCGACCCTTCTGATTTGGCGGATTAAAGACCCCACAATTTTTCCTAATTTCTCCAGCGCGTCCTACGAGAATATCAATACTTGCCATTTTTATCATTGCATTTGCAAAACTCTGTCTGAATGTATTCTCATTGGAAGCAAAACCTGAAACAATTGAAGCACTAGACTTATCCAAGGTAAGCTCTTGATCAATCTTCAGAATGCCTTTTTTTAACATGATTTGTCTAAAGAATTGGTTGTCAACTGTGAAAGATGTATTCTGATCCAAAAACGTCGTTGCGGTACTTTTCGAACAAGTTTTCAAGAGTTGGGCAGCCAAAGTAGGATCCATGGTGTTATCAGGTACTGGAGAAAGCCTATTTTGAAAAAAATTACAGTGTGCAACTCCGACAGTGTGAGCTCCTAATAAGGTCACCATATCATTTAAGGACAACCCTTTGTTTGTGAACGATTGGAGGGCTTGTGGAACTGTAAATGATGGACCTGGCAAGTTTACATCTGCTGCATTTGAAACCAGGCCATCTCGCCTTCCAGTTGCGATGTCATAGGTAGGACCTCCAGCTAGCGCTACTGCATCCCGGGTTGCTAGTGTTATTATGTCAGTGCATGAAACAGTCGATGGACATGATGTTTCTATGTTTTTCTTAATATTATCTATAAGCTCGAAACCTCGTACTGTTTGATTTGGTCCAGCACTTCTTTCCGATTGCTTAGACTTTGTTGACTTTATGAGTATGGATGCATCACAACCCTGAAATTCAGTTTTACATTACGTAAACCAACACAATTAGATGCAATTTTTTTAATTAAGTATCTTGATATAAAATAGAAAATATAATCTAATAATTAAAATTACGAGCAATAGAAATGATGTTGATAAAATATATTTTTCCTCTCCAGGTGATAGTGCCTTTAACAATAAAATGGATATACGAGATATTGCTCTCTGCGCATTAACTCTGGAATAATGCTTGCATAGTAGAGGTACTATTTTGTACGGGATGTTATTCGTGATCCCCTGACCTTTAAAACACAAAATTAAAGAAAAAAGATAAAACAAAATTAAAGAAAAAGGATGGTTGGGGATTTGATCCCCTGACCTTAAGGCTATTGGAAATAAGAGATCAAAACCAATGTACCTCTTTATCTCTTTTGACCTTGGGTTCCATCAAGTATCTATATCTATTTTTATCAAATTATGTACATTATATCTATATACTTTAACCCGAGGACCACGGTTCACGTGAACCATTTTTTAGACTGTAGATCCGCCACTGTTTTGTATGCCGTAAATACATTTTTTTCTACCACGATATGTATGTATAGACACATAGACATTGTTTAAAAATAATATAAAGTAAATTGATAAATGAGAAAAAGTGCATGTTTTAAAGTACATTTTAGTATCATTTCTTGTGTGAGAAATATTCTCATTATGTGTTTCTTATATGTAAGAATGAGCTTGTGCGGAAAAAACTTTTGTATTACAACCGCTGAAGTTGAATGATCATTGATGTAAATGCAATTCCGACAATATAAGAGCCCGCCATAATAATAAACAACTTATAATATTTAAAAATATTTGCAAAAAACATGATAAAAAAAAAAAAACCTTATTTGATTTTTTATATAGTAAAAGATTCACTCTATTTCTAAACGGAATAGTTAGAGAAGAAAAAGTAGAACTTGAAGTAGTACACTTACTCTCACAAAGCAGTCATGAAAATGCATGCGAAGCAGAGCTGCAGTGATGGAACGGTCGCTATTAAACTGCTTTTGCACAGCTTGTCGAACAATAGTTTCAGCTTGTGGACAGGTAGAATTGTAAAAGCCAACTCGAAGTTGAGCTGAAACTAAATGAAAAACACAACAGAGAAATATTAATGGTAATATCATTTTCACAGAACAGAAGGATGTTTCTGAGAGAGTTTTCTACAAATTGAAGACAGCCTGTACAGTGTATTCTGGGTTTTCCCTACTAGCTAGTGATGAAGCTGATCAATGCCATTCAAATTCAAGAATTATATATAGGTGCAGGAGAAGGGGGTTCTGACGCTGGCCACAAGCATCGTCAACGAACACCTAGTGGGCATGTCAAAAATAGTTTATTCGGTTCGCATTCTCATACGCGTTAATGCACAAACGGCTAAATGCATCCAAGTGGCTTCTTACGTAACCTCTTAGGGGCGGTAGGATGCATTAGGGAAAATAATTCATGCATTAATTGTTGGTATTACTAATTTTCTTTGTTTGGTAGTACATTTTTTCAACTTATGTATTATTACTGCAAGTATTAGTTATACAACTTATTTGGTATTATTCTATGTGTAACTAATGCATAATAAATCACGGTATTAAAAATATCAAAGCTATTAGTGCATGCATTAGCAGTTAAAGACAAAATTATCCTTAAAGTCCCTTAAAAATTATTGACGTCATGATCATAAACGACTAATTTTCTTAAAAATTATGCTATGCATTTAAATTTTTAATACACTACACCAAATAGTGGATTATATATATAATCTATGCATAACTAATGCTTGCATTATTAACCCCTACATCACTAATTTATGCATTAATTACTAATACACTTTATTCAACATTAATTATTCTTATACACTCCACCAAATTACCCCTTGCTGATCTTCTTTGACTGTACATATGTTATACTCTCCCCCATTCCACTTTATGTGGCACGACTATTGGATTATGAAGGTTAAAATTTTTAATTTTGATCGTGAAATTAGACAGATATTCTTTAAAATTTTTAAAATAAAATTTAATATTTGAAAACCATATAAAATATATTATAAGTCATAATAATTTATAATTTAAAATATTTTTAAATATTTTTAAAAAATATGATGAACAATCTTGTAAACTATCCAAATAGTAATATTGACTTAAGTTGCGCGGACTCTTCGATTTTGGTGCCGTCCCCGTCCCGATACGAGACAGGGACGGGAGCGGGAGCGGGAGCGGGATACGTCCCGGATTCGGTCAACTAACTTCGGACACTTTGACCGGAGTCCATCAACAAATTTGGGAGAAAAATTGAGATTTTAATTTCTCAAAATAAAAAATAAAACAACTTTAGGAGAATGAAAGAATAATGTCCATCAATGAAAGATTGAAGTCTAAATATTCATGTGAGTTTTTCTCAGAAAATATCACTCAAAATTTACAATATTTTTATAACTCTATTTTTTGTTAGCCGAATCCCCACACCCGTTCCATATCCAGATCCGCATCCCCGAATCTTAAAATTTAGATTTTGCCGAATTCAATACTTGAATCCGTCCCCATATCGGATATCTGCACCGAGTTCGAGCAACTTAGATATTAACACATAAATTAGAACAGAGAAGATAGTAATTTAATGAGTTTGAGAATTTAAATAATAACCACAACTTCACCTATTTTAGGACGATGATTAGAGCGGTGATTATTTTACGGTTGTATATTTGTGGAAATGACGCCCCCATAAATAATGCAAACATCATTTTTAAGCCTGCTAGTTGGAGATTCTTTTACTTTTAAATTGATGTGTATTTTCTTCTTTGTCAAGCTATATATGCTTTTATAGAATATTTCTCAATCGCTCTTTCCACAAGAGAGATAGACTTCTAAGACCAGAATACATATTTATTTTTTCCCATTTTTTATTTTATCTTTTTCTTCCTCATTTTTCATTTTAGTTTAGAAAACTCTAAAATCTTTAAATACAATTACTCAGCTATTTTTATTCTCCTATAATTGTTTATTTATTGGTCTATTGACATCCATTAATGTGCTATCTTCTCTCGTTTCAAACTTTCGCCCATAATTTTTAGGGGAGGAGGTGTGACACCTCTCCTTGGACTATAATACCTATTTTTTTCTTTTTTCTCTTGTGCCTCTCATTTTCAATTTATCTTATTTTTAAAAGCCAAAAAGTCTCAAAATACAGTATATCAACTTAATTATTTACCTTGCTTTTTCTTCTTTTCAGTATTTTCATTAGCAATTTGTACATAACATAGGAAGAGAAGCATTTTGCTCTCTGTTGAGTATCAAGTTCTACTCACAGTTAGCCGAGCTTAAATTCACATGTAGGTATTGTTGTTCTTGCTTTTATTACTTTATTCTTTTGAATAAGTTATATGAATTTTCTTGGTCACAAGTTCTCTTAAGAGACTAGATGAAGATATTATTATTATTATTATTAGTACTACTACTACTACTACTAAGTATTCGTATTTAATTATAATTTAATCAATCTATTAAGTTAATTTTGTGTATGTGTGTGCGTTGATCACGCCCAACTATGCCTTATAAAAAGGACAATGCGGTCGTTGCAAATATAATCCGGTTTACAAGTCCGGAGTCGAATCCCACAGAGAACTAAGGTTTAGCTACAACTGTTCACTATCACCAAGAAGACAAGCTTGAACAATTCCTAACTTATAGATATTAACATTCTTGTGTTTAACTAATTAACTAATAAATTAAAATAGTAAATTAACAACTAACAATATTGAGGGTTAGAGAAAAGATTAAGGAGGTCTAGAGTTATGATTTCCCCTATTGTCGGAATCCTTCCCGCTATGTCTTCTATAATTTCGCCTAAGTATTCTCTACCGATCATGAGCACTCTTATTGCCGTAAATCTCTCCGGAGTAATTACGACAATTTACTAGACGCACTCTCCCGAGCTACGCTAGCTGGCTTTTAATACAACTCACTTCAGATCGCACCCAAGGCTTCGTTATCCCTAATCCCACCTTTAAACCCTCGGTTATTGATCCCTCATATACTCTGGGAGTGGTGTTGTTCAACAATTACCTAAATATGCACTCTCTCCCGAGTTATGCATACTAAATAGGCACAGCTAATTGAGAGCTCTTCAATCAACCAGAATATAAACGTAGTTGAACAAATAGAGAAAAGCTATGGCTCAATTATATAAAAACATAACAAGAATTTATCCTACAAAA
>NW_017670576.1:220129-297201 GCF_001879085.1 Nicotiana attenuata | reverse complement strand
GCTCATGAAAAGGTTCTATAAAACCTGATGATAACTTTAGCATATTCACTCACCTGAGTTACACAGTGAGAATGGTAACTACATACACTAAAGTCTATAACCAAAAGATGATAGTAGTACGACTTGTAGATGTCGAGAGATGATGATAGACTCGTAGAAGAATTTCTCTCTGTCGCTTGCGTCACAATGTTGTTGCCGTCCAATACCAAGGGTTTGTCTATAGACCTTTAAGTGTGGTTTGTTGCATACTCGACGTGTGAGAGTTAATTCAGCGGTACGCAGTTAATTTGGTGTTCTACTTCAGGTTATCAGCACATTTGTGGTTTTACTGAGCTGAGTCACATGCTTGCCATGTTATTTTATATATGGTTAGGGCCTTAAAATCCATGTTTGTTAAGTAGCTGTATGCGTCTTGTAAATTTGTGCTCGACTTCTCCCTCCTAGCTCTGTGTGCGTTTGTAACTGGCCGATTTTCGGTGAGGAACGCGGCCAAACGCCTCGCGGCTTCTTTCATCTTTGCCCTGTGTCTTCTAGAACTGGCCTTCCACGCGGTTCTTGTGGAGCCGCAGCAGGCGTGCAAGATGAGGCTAAACGGGGTTTTTTAATCCTGTTTGCTGTTCCTTTGAGAAAGATGTATTATAGGCTTGGATAAACTGTCAATATATTGAATTGAATTGTAGCCCTTTGAGTTAGCTTTTTCCACCATAAACTCACATTGTGGGAAACTACAATAATGGATGTTCATGAAGCAGATAAGTGTTACTAATGTCTATTTCCTCTCGTAGTGCCGAAATATATGCGACTCTAGTTATTCACGTTCGTACTTATTATCATACGTATTGAAATCGTTAGCACCACGATCGGCTTAATTCTCCTGCGTTTTCTCAGACTTAAAGCTTCAACTCATTAATTCATTCCTATAACATCTATGTTGAGTAGCTGGAATAACACCTCTAAGCTCTATATTCATTATATATCGCAATTAACTCGCAAAAACCATTAACGCAGATTAAAGACGCAAACCTTTCATTAAGTCGACATTATATTCGAGTGTTACGCGACTAACTAATCAATTTGTGCTTCATCTCATAGACAACGGGCTCACATCTATTATCGATTGCACCCGTCCTTCTGTAGGCACTCAAACTCCACTTTCACCTTATTGAGATACGTCTAGAACCTTTGTTTTTAGTGACAAATTCTGATATGAAACAGTTAACAGTGATGTTGGGGTGGTGGTTTGGTTTTTGAGTAGCATCAGTAATCCACTCGAAAAAGACGTATATGTGACATAAAATAAAGCTGCAAAAAGCGTTGACTTTTTAATTCGTACAAAGTGTTAAGATCAACAAAGAATACAAAGACAAGAGTAATATTATTACACAGATCACAAACTCGACTATTACTCGTTCCTATTATAGATAGAGGTGTGACGTGACATGAAACTTGTACTTCTAATCAGAATCAAAGTGTTTCCGCATCAACACTCAAAAAGGAGAGAGATTTATTGTGCGAGGTATTTCCATTTATAGACATTAAGGAATCAAGATAAGTGTGGAAGGTTCGACGATCACTCGCTCGAAAATTCTGCATTCAGATCTTGAACTAGTAAGATATGGGAATAGAATTCATCGAATATGCAGGAAGTGATTGTAGTTCTTTTAGGCCGATGAGTGTGTCTATAGTGACTAACGCACTTATAAGTCGTGAAGCTTCATATATCAATCTTGGATTCAATTAGGGCTTATCATTAGTATTATGTAATGTATGCCTACGGGACCTGGGTAGGATACATTTAGATACCGTATACGCGTAGGTGATAACACTCCTAGCATCTTTATCACTATCTCATATCTTAACATATTACCACACACGCTCCTACATATATGTACAGCCAAATCTCTCGCATGTATCCACCATCCTTGTAATAATTATGAGCTCGATCTTCTTATTGTAGAAGCAGTAAGCTAACGTCAGAGACACCAAATTTAGTGCAAAGATGTTTTTTATCCTTTCAACACATTGCGATGTATACTTATTTTTTTTCCTAATTCTAGTGGCAGTGGCTCGTTATACTCGCTTTTTCTTTCATCCTACGAGTTGGCCAGTGAGCTCGTGTATACTCTTATCTTTGCATATCTATGTATTTCACTCAAAGAAAAACCACCCACACTTTTATACTTTTCAAAGTTCATAACAATTCAAGTAGCTCATTCTGGGTAGTAGGTGAACTAAAGGATATTAATATGTATCTTTAGTATAATTTCGATTAATATAATGGATCTTGTGGGCTATGTAATCGTTGAGTCTGTCCAAAGAAAACGTATTTATAACTTGTGCCTCGCGGAGTATATGACTAGATTACACGAGGGTGAAACAATTTTAGGTTGGATAATATTTACTCTAATCTCGGCTCAGATAAAAGGGAAAACGCTATATACACATGTCCGAGTCTGTCGAAACCAAACTACTACTGATATATTGAGTATTTGGTCGCTTTGTCAAACGATCGCAGGAGTAGATGCTGCAACGTGTCACTGAGGCATCAAGATGCAAGAGTTGCACAGAATAACACAAAACCTTACACACGCATTGCACATAATCACCTTCACGATTTTGGATTGATGGAAGAACACGCATGTTAACTACAGATGTAACTTTGGTGATATGTTCTTCTGTGATGATACAGTTAAGCGGTAAGCAATTTAAGATCATACAATTTAAGGTGAACAAGTGTATAACTTGGTGAAGAGGACAAATAATCTTTGAGTCGCTAGTAGCTCGTTACAGCCAAAGTACTACTATGTTTCTGCGAAGTGCGCATACTCGGGGAGTCATTAGCGCTTCTATTGCTTCATTTGGAAAAAAGAACTCACTAATTGAGATTCCTAGTTGTCCGTGGGAATGAAAAAATTATAGTAATACTACAAATCAACGGGTCTCCAAAGTGAATCTACAGGTCATTGGAAGTAAGATACTGTGGCGGTCTTGAAATAAGAATTATTACTCAAGGGGTAATTGCTACACACCAATACTTGAACAAAATAAACTTTTTGGTATTTTCTTTAGACTTACTTCCCAAGAAATTGTCTAGAAGATCCGTCATAGGAAAGTCCAATCTTTTAAAAAACAAACACAGCTAAAGTAGCATGAAAACCACCCAGACAATTTCCTCACCCACACTTTAAATTGTGCATTGTCCAATGCACACATAACATACAGAGAGGTAAAAAGAAACTCCTGGTAGGAAGGCCAGAAGAGGCGAAGCTATGCAGTTCATGGGGTACTCAGACTTCTCCCGCAGAGCTTGGTCCTTTCGTGTGGGTACTTCAACTTAGTTTTCCAACATTTTGGTTTGCTGATGCATCCTTCCAATACCTTTGGCTTTCCATGCTCCTAGAAAATAAAAAAATTGACATACAAAAATAATATAAATAAAAATAAATTAAAGTAAAGACTAAAAGTACAAGCAAGGCTTGCTTTGCAATCTCTGCAAAGGAATCTTAAAGTCGTGTTCGGCACGAGTGAACTTTCTGACACTCATGAACTTATGAATGGACACCAAGTTTTGATTTGCTCTATGATCATGCTCTGGGGTGGTGGAACTGAAGAATTGCTGGGCACATAAAATAATGTAGTATTCTGCACTTTTGGCTTTTGATGAGGTTGTATCGATTTTGCTGGCAAGAAGAATTCCAGAATGTAAGCACTTTGTTCTCATTCTATGACTCCTAACAGATGGCTCGAGCAGCTTATTCCATATATTATCTAACACATGATGTGAAATGCTTGGATGTAGGACAATGCGTCTAACTAACTGAGCATTGGACCTTTACATTTCTCAACCTAATGACATAGAGTCACAACTAAATATGTATCCTCAATATCCTTGGTTGACTCTAGTATCTCTTTACAAATCGACATCTCAAAATCTAATGTGATTGATTGTTGGTGTTCTACTCTAGCTTCCTCTATATCAATTTCGTATTACTTCGCTCTTCTTGATACTATCATCAAATATTGGCTTTTAGGGACATATTAAAACTTCAACCAGTTGTTCATGTGAACTTTCAAGTTGTGAATAGTTTTCCTCTGCTTTCTATCCGTAGTAGTAATTTCTCTGTTGTTCCAAATGCACTTTAACATATCTTCGAGCTTCTTTAGGTCAGCTTCCCTAGGTTCTTTGTTCCTATAAAACTTCACCAGAAAAAGAAGAAATCAAGTAACAGAGGGGTTGGGGGAAGGTAAGAAATATATAGCACACCGTGAAAGTGCCATCTTGACCACACACATATCACCACCATTCAACATAAGATTGAGTTGGTGCAACAAAACTCGCTCCTAGGAATATTTGTGATAATTTGGCCCTGCGGGGTTTCCTTCACATATGTATAAGGAGGATCAAAAGTAGAATTACAACAACAAAATTCTCATAATTCCATGATGTCATGTTTCTCAAATAAACAATAACAACTATAAAAAAAAATCAAATAATAAAATAAAGTTCAAACTTGAAACCTAGCAATATGTACACCTACAACTACACGTTAGTTCCCGGCAACGGGCAAAATTTGATCACGCCCAACTATGCTTATAAAAAGGACAATGCGGTCGTTGCAAATATAATCGGTTTTACAAGTCCGGAGTCGGAAATCCCACAGAGATTAAGGTTTAGCTACAACTGTTCCTATCACCAAGAGACAAGCTTGAACAATTCCTAACTTATAGATATACATTTTGTGTTTAACTAATTAACTAATAAATTAAAATAGTAAATTAACAACTAACAATATTGAGGGTTAGAGAAAAGATTAAGGAGGTCTAGAGTTATGATTTCCCCTATTGTCGGAATCCTTCCGCTATGTTTCTATAATTTCGCCTAAGTATTCTCTACCGATCATGAGCACTCTTATTGCCGTAATCTCTCCGAGTATTACGACAATTTACTAGCGCACTCTCCGAGCTACGCTAGCTGGCTTTTAATACAACTCACTTCAGATCGCACCAAGGCTTCGTTATCCCTAATCCCACCTTTAAACCCTCGGTTATTGATCCCTCATATACTCTGGGAGTGGTGTTTGTTCAAAATTACAAATATGCACTCTCTCCCCGAGTTTATGCATACTAAATAGGCACAGCTAATTGAGAGCTCTTCAATCAACCAGAATATAAACGTAGTTGAAACAAATGAGAAAGCAATGGCTCAATTTAAATATAAAACATAACAAGAATTTATCCTACAAAAGTTCTATCAAAACTCTAGATAACAAATTAGCTATTCATAATAGTATGTAAAACTACAATACTAAAGTCATAACCAACAATGAAAATAGGAAAGGAGGAGAAGGAAAACTCGTAGAAGAATTCTCCGCCTTGCTCCCAATGTTTTCTTGCCTCCAAGGGTGTTGTCTAACCCTAAAGTAGTGTCTCCTCGCTCCTTAGGTCTAATTTGTGTCCAAAATATGTCCTCTCTTTGTTCTAGGCGGCCTCCTTTGTTTTATATAGGGTTTAGGACTTAAAATCCCATGTTTTACCACTTTAGCCCTGAAATTTACGCTTACCACGCGGTTTACCGCGATCGGTGGAACCGGCCAACGCCTCGCAGTGGATTCTTCATTCTTCAGAAACTGCCTTCCACCGCGGTTCTGCGCGTCGCGGCAAACCCGGTTTTTCACTCTTTCCGTTTGGAATTTGGGAAACCGTAAAGAAAGTTGTAGCCCTTTGAGTTAGTTTCCCCAACATAATATGTGGAGCCCAAATGGAGTTCTGAGCAAAAAAGTTATGTCTATTTTACTAGCAAGTGCGCAATATGCCTCCTCAAGTCTTCGTGTATGTAAATTATTAATATTTGACCTCCGAAACGATCGGCTTAATTCCTTGAGCTTTTACTCAGACTTCAAAGCTTCAAATCACTTAAATTCATTCCATAAATCTATATAGCTCGGAATCAACCCTACAAGGCATAAAACACACAATTAGTGCAAAACACTAGCGATTAAGCGCAAACTCATTAAAGTGCATTAAATTCGAGTGTAATAAGCGACTAAATATGCATATAGCCTATATCACACACCCCACTTAAACCATGCTCGTCCTCGAGCAATCAAACTCCACTTATTTTATAGACACGACATTTTTAAGCAATTCTCCTAACTATAACACCAAGAGTATTTAAAATAAAACTAAGCACAAAAGCGTAACATCTTCACCTCAAGATTTGACTCACAAGTACACACGTTATTCACACTCATCCCACTATCTAATATAGAGGTGACTGATTACTTCCTTCTTTGAATCAAGTGCCCTCACACAACAAAAGAGAGTAGTTCCACAAAATAAATTTAAGAACACTTAGGAACTCAGATAGAAGAATTCACTCACTCTCAGAAATAACATTCATATGCCAAAAAGATGCACCATAAAGCTTGCCCGTAGTGTACTACTCCACTATATCGAGCTCATTCCATCTTGGATCAATTAGGGCTTTATTTGGTTGTAATGTAGGCTACGGGACGGGTAGGATACATTTAGATATAAGAGTGTACACCTCCCTAAGCACTTTTAATACATACATTTAACAATTTAAACCCATACTTATGTCAAACCAAAATCTCACTTTCACATCAATGTATATTACACCATTTTTCTTTAAGCACACTCGTCAAGACCACCACTTATCAAGATTTTTTTTTTTTCAACAATCCAACTATATTTTTTTTCATTCAAGTGGCTCTTTTTTCAAACAGTGCACTTCTTCTCCTTTTCCAATTAGTTCCACTCAAAAGCCAAACCACCACCCCACACTTTACTTTTACAAAGTTCATAAAATTCAAGTGCTCATGAGAGGTGAAAAGGTTTAAAAGATGGTTAAATTCAAAACAAATGGGTAAGGCTTGTAATGTGGTTTGCCAAAGAAAGGATTATAGCTCAAGCGAGGTTAACTACGATACATACATTAGGTGGGTAAAATATACATATCTGGCTCAATCAGATAAACGCTATATCATTCTTCAGACTGAACACCTACTATTTCGCTTTTGCAAACACACGGGCAAGTTCTAGGATCAATGCATGCAAAATAACAAAAACCCTAACAGCGCTGGACCTACCTAAACGTTATGTCTATTTTACTAGACAGTGCGCAATATGCCTCCTCAAGTCTTCGTTTGTACTTAATTATCAAATTTGACCTCCGAACACGATCCCGACTTAATTCCTTGAGCTTTTACTCAGACTTCAAAGCTTCAAATCACTTAAATTCATTCCATAACATCTATATAGCTCGGAATCACACCTACAAGGCATAAAACACACAATTAGTGCAAAACACTAGCGATTAAAGCGCAAACTCAATTAAAGTGCATTAAATTCGAGTGTAATAAGCGACTAAAATATGCAATTATAGCCTATCATCATGCGTCTATTTATACATGAAATTGATGTCCTCTATTTCTAGTGGAGTAAATTACGATGGGATAAATTTACTGAGTTCGTATATGGGCTATACGATCATACAAATTCATTAGTACGTTATTAATCTAATACTCTTGAAAGATGCATGTGAAGGATCCCATGATATGTAGATTGGTTTACTATCTTTACCTACAAGGTTTACTCAAAATTCCGTGGATGTTCCTTATGATTTTTCTTATCTATTGCGATTCTCCCCTTGACTCAAATAAGCCAAAATATTTGGTAAGCCATATCATATCCACGTGTAACCTAATGAAGTAAAGATTTCTATCATTTTTAATAGGATAGCTACACTTTGCTATGCCGAACAACGAGACATGTTGAATTAAGAAAAAAGAAAAGAAGATTAGTCTGTTGTCCAAGCTGTCGAAGTTAACTTTTTCCGAAAAGTAATTTTTTAAAATCAAAGCCGTCTGTATAATTCGTGCTATATATAAAGTGTTTTTGACCTTTCAAAAATTTGGCAAAATAGACTATAAGTATAAGATACAGCTTGTTATTTCCAGAATGATGCGACGGTGTTCTGATTTTATTATCAAGAAAAGAAACCAAGCTCTCAGAATAAAGTTTAAAATTTTATAGGATTCCTTTCAAATAAGACAGCCGATAGTCACAAGGCAAAGTAGGTGAATGGGATCCGAAAAATGGCCGTCACTTTCTTTCTTCACGCGGCCTTTTTGGCATGATCTATTTAACCTGTGAGGCACACTGGAGACTTCCTCCTCCATTCACCAATTAAAATAGCTTTCTCATAATTTACACATGTTGTATACACACATACATTCAAATAACTAAACAAATAAATACAAATGTATTTGTGCGCAAGTAGGAACAAAAGACAAACTTTTATACTAGGTAGCTAGTACTGTTGCAGTCAATATGATATTGTAGTTTGAAGACATATGTTATACTACCTCGGTTTCAATTTAAATGACACACTTTACTTAATAATCTGCTCAAAAAATAATGACACATTTTTATATTTGAAACAATTCAACTTTAAACTTTTCATTTTACCAATTTATCCTTAATAAGAAGTTTTTATAGCCACGCCCCACAAAGTTTTTGCCCCTTAAACTTTTAGAATTACATATTTTAAAAGTCTTCTATTTTTTCTTAAACTTTGTATCATGTCAAACTACCTCATCTAAATCGAAACAAAGGGAGTATTATTTTGTCTTTTGGGAATAAGGACCACTGCCCATGGTCGAATATCGATGCCATATTGGTTCGTCCACGCGTTTGATCTTGATGAACCATACAACTTATCTAGCTTTGAAAAGTATATTTTGCCGAAAAATTGTGAGATTTGTTAAAGTAAATGCCAAATGATATAGTAAATCATTCATGAACACTTTTACAAATCTTTCAATCATGTAAGTAAAAATAGTCATCATACACCTCTAAATAGTTGCAGGTGCATTACAGAGACCAAAAGGCATTCTATCGAACACATACATGCCATAGGGACACGTAAATGTGATTTTCTCTTGGTCCTGTAGGGCTATAGCGACTTGATTATACCCAAATAGCCATCTAGGAAACAATAGTATTCCTATCCAACTAATCTGTCAAGCATTTGGTTAATGGAGGGGAGGGGAAAGTGGTCCTTTCGGGTGGCATTGTTTAATTTCTATAATCTATGAAAAGTCTCCACCAAGTGACAATTCTTGTGGGAATCAGGTCATTATTTTCATTAACCACTACAGTCATTCCCTCTTTCTTAGGCACACATTGGAGAGGGCTTACCCATTTGCTATCAGAGATTGGAAATACAATACCTGCATTAAGCCACTTAATCACTTCTTTTCTTACCACTTCTTTCCTGATTGGATTTAGACGGTGATGTTTTATACGTCAATACCACACAAGAGGAGGGGTGATTTGTGTGGTACCCAGTTTTTCGCTCTAGGAGAACCTGGTTCTTCTAGGTGTACTAACTCTAGTGTTTACGGAATAATAAGTACATAAAATAAAGAACACAGAGATTTTTACGTGGAAAACACCTGGCTCAAAAGGTGAAAAAACCACGACCTACTACTCAGTAGGATTTTTCCAAACTTCTACTAAAATCACTGAGCCAAAATAACATTTACAAAAACTCTTTGTAAACCTAATGATTAACTCTAATCCCGTTGTAGCACACAGCCTCAACTGTTGCGACAACTTCAAGTTAGCCTATAACTTGAACACTCAAAGTACCTAGTACAATTGCTTCTATAAAAGCTGAAAGGTACAACATTAAACCACATACTACAGCTGAACTAGAATAAGAAAAAATACAATGAGATCGGTTCTTCTATCTCGTTCAAGTAGCTTCAGGAGTGCACACTCAAATCTTACATAAATTGCTTGCAAAATCACCTTGCTCTTTTGCTCTCAATTTAGTTTAACTTCTGCGTTTGTGCAATGCCTGTAAAAGAGAACAATCACTGTCATTTATTAGGTTAGTAATAAGAGTTTGATTAGGAGTCAATTGCTGATCTTCTATCGTAGTTGAGTCCTTGAAAATATCAAACTCCAACACTATCTTTATCCGGATTGTGTTCTCTTCATATAAGGAGACCTTCTTCTCTTATCCAATATGCAACCTTTTCGATCAATTCGGGAGATATTGCTGATGACTTATCTCCTTTACGTGCACCTCACATGTATAGGTTGATCAAGACTGTGCTTCACAAGATGGACCTGGTCCATGGCTGAGTTCATTTGTCATTCTTCAAAACTTCACTTGTTCTTGGGCCAACAAGTTCCCCCTTTTTGATGATGACAAACTCTGTGCTTTTAACTGATCAAAGAACCTGTAAGAACTCAGCTTAACCATCAACACTTAACTTAGAAATTTTACTTATCATCAAGGACCGGGTTAATTAAGTTATAAATATCACTTAATTCAGAATTATGAGTAAAGCACAATATCTCTTCCCCCTTTTGGCATCATCAAAAAGTTGCATACACAGTGTGAATCCCAGATTTTAATAAGTACTCATGGCCACTGGGGCAACTGCAGTGCAATCATGGTACAATCATCAGTAATCAAACAAATATATTGAAACTATCAAGGTCAGAATAATCATTGAACAAGAGAAAACAACAGTTGTCATTGATAGAGATATGTTTCCACAAACAAACCACAAAAAGAAAGAAAAACATCCAAACCATGAGCAAAAATAGAAAAATCCCTAATCTGGGTCACTGGGGGGTACTAGAACTAGTTTAGGAGTAAGAAACTAGGAGTCCTAAGGCTTAGAGGAACTGGAGGGTTGAGTTTGGAGAAGATTCAGCACGTTCTAAAGAATTCCATCATTCTTCTCCTTTTCTTTTGCAAGCTCAAGTCTGAGACCATCCCTCTCAGCTTCCACTTCAACCACACGAGCCTGGAGCCTAGCAATTTCAGCATCCTTAGCTGCACATTCCTGAACCAAAATTCTAACCTTGTTGTTGATGGGTGTCCTCAGAGATGAACCAGGTTCAACAGGGATGACATTGACTGGATAGTAACAAGCAAGAAGAGTTTTGACACCAAAATGCTCTTTGCTTGAGGCCATTTTCCATTTCTTCAGAGGCACATTGAGCCTGTCTAGAACCGTGGTTAGGATGAAGCCATATGGAGTAGCATGAGCCTTGGAACCATTTATAACCTTGTCTAGTAATTTGACTATGAGTGCAGGCCAGTTGATTTGCTTTCCCCTTTCAAGGCACTCTATAAGCACCAGATTCATGTAGTTGGCAGTGTGCCTTCTCTCCAGTCTTGGCGATAGGAATTTGTTGACAAACTCAAACACCACATTGTGCTGAGGCCTCATCTCACTTTTCTGCACATCTCTGGCTTCATTTACATCCTCTAAATCACAGAACCTTTTGATGATTTCAAGGGCAGTGGGGAGGGAGTCCAGGCATGGCCACCTTTGCCTAGTATAGTCATCAAACCCTTCAGAGGGTATGTCCAGAATCTCTCCCAGCTTCACAGCATCAAATTGTAAATGAACTCCCTTCACCTGGCTACTGACAACTCCATCCTTAACAGCAACACTTGCCATAAATTCAATCAACTCATTTCTAGCTAGCCTTCCTTCCATCTGAAGGACCATGTCCTTCCATCCCTAAGCAGCCAAACAGTCTACTAATCTCATCATCCCTGGTTCCACCAGGTCCTTCAACAGTCTACCTATCAAGATTTTTCTTCTGCCAAAAAGGGCAAGCTTGTCCTGTTCCTTCTCAGATTCATCTTCTTCTTCTTCTCCACTCCAGTCATCATTATCATCAGAAACTTTTGTTTGTTTAGCTTTCACTGCAGATCTTGTCCTCTTGGCAAGTGAGGATTTAGTAAACACAGGCACTGAGGAGGATTTCTTGAGGAAGTCTTGGGTGTAGGAACCTCCACTATTGTACCCCTCTCTTGATGGACCAGTTCCATCTCCTCTTCCTCAACAACCTCTGAGGATTCTGCAACCTTTCCCTTTCCCTTGTCCATTTTCTTTTTCTTGCTTTCTTCTAAAGCCTTTTGTAGATCAGCTTCACTTTGTTTTATCCTGCTTCTTGTGGCTCTACCCCTAGGCACTTAAGAGGAAGTCGGTGTTAGGGATGAGGATTTTCTTTTCTTGGATGGCTTGGGAACATTTGGGGCTTTTGGTGTGGTAGATTTGCGTTTCCTTGGGTCATAACTTGCTCCTACCTTTTTCAGTAGGTCAGCCAAGGTTTCCTCAATAGATGAAATAGGTTCATCTCTTTGTTTGCTTAGATGAACCAACCCCTCAGCTGCTTCCCCAGAACCACTTCCCCCAGACATCATGCCACTCTCTTCTACCCTCTCTTGTGCAACTCCACATATAGCAAGAACATTTCTCTTCCCATTTCCCCTATCTTCACCACATGCACCCTCTCCTCTTTTTATTCTCCAAAATTCTTTTTTACCTCCACTCCTACGTAATTCAGGCTCTTCAACATCCCTAATGGGTCCAACTAGAACAAACCTAGTCTCTAAGTTTTCAACAACAGTAGAACTTACCTCAGAAGGAGATTCTTGAGTCTTTTAAGAATCAGAAGACCCATGTCCATCTCCCTCAGTCAAAGATTGAAAGGATTCATACTCAGAACTGGAATCAGAATTTGGAGCTGGGCTTTCTTTCACTTGGCTAGCTTTCAACCTTTCATTTAAAACCTTTCTCAGAGCCCCAGATGCTACAGTTTTTGAGCAAGCATTTTCTGCCTTCGAAACCTAGGTTTTGGAGATACACTGATTGGAGTAGATGATGATGAATTTGAGGGAGATGGTGGTGGAGGAGTGCCAGGATGATCTTGTGGGTTAGACATGATTGTTCGTTTCTTGAGAGAATTTGGGAATTTTGGAGAAAAGGGTAATTCGAATTGAAGAAGAATGTTTTATGGTTTTAGAATAATAAAGAAGGCTGGAGATGTGGTGTGTATTTAAAGAGAATTAGACATTAATTAGTAACGACAGCTTTTTCAGGGGTCAAATAGAAGTCTAATCAAACTGAAATTCCAGAATTTTAATGATTACTTGGCTTCCCTAGATATTAGGTAAAAATCACGATTTTGGAGTTCTAGATGGACGGAACTGGTTCAATGCTCAACGGGTAGAATTTTCAAGGAATTTGACAAGTATAGGCCTTCTACTCATGATTGAATTATTAATCTTTTTAATTGTGCAAAGTAAAGAAAACATACCTGAGATTTCATATGAACCCATACTGATGAAACAGGTTCTCTATTTAGAATTCTCTTGAACATGCCTCAAATGCCATAATAGAGAAAATTTAGTAAGAGATCAGTGAGTCATATAAGCACATGTCACAGGAGTATACTAATTAAAGTATGGAGCTGAGTAAGAATTAATCTAGATATTTACACAAGGTTAGAATTTCTAGCCAAAAAGAATTTTTTTTCAATTTTTTTCCATTGTGCATTCTGAGCTGGACCTATTAGGTGATCTTAATCATCCCTAATTCCATCCTTTTCCTCTCAAAGTTTTCTCTACACAGTGCTTTAGTGAAGATGTCAGCAATTTGCTTATCAGTAGCACAAAATTCTATGAAGATCAATCCTTTCTCATAGTTATCTCTTAAGAAGTGGTGTCTAACATCTATGTGCTTAGTCCTCTTATGATGAACAGGGTTCTTTCTCATACTTATAGCACTAATGTTATCACAGAATATAGGAATGCAACCAACTTCCATACCAAAATCTACCAACTGCTGTTTGATCCATAGCAATTGAGCACAACAAGAAGCAACAACAACATATTCAGCTTCAGCAATAGACAAGGCCACTGAATTTTGTTTTTTAGTAGCCCATGACACAAGACATGAACCAAGGAAGTGTGCCATACTTGATGTGCTCTTCCTATCAACTAGAAAACCTGCATAAACAACATCCGCATATCCTACTAGATTGAAATTGATACTTTTGGGATACCAAAGACACAGTCAGTGGTGCCTTTCAAATATCTTAGTATCATTTTGACAACAATCAGGTGAGACTCTTTAGGATTAGCCTGAAAGCGAGCACAAAGCCCTACTCTGACAACAATGTCAAGCCTGCTAGCAGTAAGATACAAGAGTGAACCAATCATACCCCTATACAACTATTGATCAATTGATGAACCAGGTTCATCAACATCTAATTTAGTGGCAGTTGCAATGGGTGTGTCTATTTCTTTAGATTCTTCCATTTTAAACCTTTTGATTAGCTCCTTTGCATACTTCTGCTGATAGATCATGGTTCCATTTGGACTTTGTTTGATCTGTAAGCCTAAGAAGAAGTTAAGCTCACCCATCATGCTTATTTCAAACTCACTCCCCATTAGTTTTGCAAAGTCCTTACTTAGCTTATCAGTGGTGGCCCCAAAGATTATGTCATCAACATATATTTGTACCACAAGGAGATTCTTACCTTTTTTCCTTAAGAATAAGGTACTGTCGATTTTACCTCTTTTGTAGCCATAGTCAAGCAGGAATTTGGACAGTCATTCATACCATTCTCTTGGGGCCTGCTTGAGTACATAGAGAGCTTGTCTAGCTTGTACACATGCTCAAGACATTCCTTGCTCTCAAACCCTGGAGGTTGTTTCACAAACACTTTTTCTTTCAGGTAGCCATTCAGGAAGGCAATTTTGACATCCATTTGATGAAGAGTGAATTCCACGTGTGCTGCAAAGGCTATGAGGAGTCTTATTGCCTCTTGTCTTGCAGCTGGAGCAAAAGTCTCATCATAATCTATGCCTTCCTCTTGGCTGTAACCTTGGACCACCAATCTTGCCTTGTTTCTTGTAACAGTTCCATCTTCATCAAGTTTGTTTCTAAAGACCCATTTTGTAACAATAACTGATCTATCCTTGGGTCTTGGAACTAGATGCCAAACTTGACTTCTCTCAAACTGATTGAGTTCATCTTGCATTGCATTGACCCAATCTGCATCCTGCAAAGCCTCAACAACATTTTTAGGTTCAATAAGAGATAAAAAGGCATCAAAAGCACATAGATTCTTTAGTTTTGATCTAGTTTTGACTCCAGATGTTGGATCAGTGATAATGTTCTCAATTGGATGAGAACTTTGATACTTGTGAGGTTTCACAACCAACTGGTTCCTACTAGATGCTTCTCCCATGTTCTGTTGCTGAGGAATAGGGTCAGGAACAAGTTCTTTTAGAGGATTTATTTCAATTCCTCTTTGATAAGTTCCCCCTGTCAGGTTGCTCTGGATGGAAGAACCTGTTCCATTACCAGTTCCTTCTTTTGGTGCCACTTTGACTTGTGCTGAGGCTTCAGTTAGATCCTTTACCAATCAAATGGCTTCATCTTCATGTTCCTTTCTCTCAGAAAGAATGTTAGTTTCATCAAATACTACATGTACACTTTTTTCTACACACAAAGTTCTTTTATTAAACACTTTATACACTTTGCTATGTGAAGAATATCCCAAGAATACTCCCTCATTACTTCTAGGATCAAACTTACCTAGGGAGTCTTTCCATTATTGTGCACAAAGCACTTACATCCAAATGCCCTAAGATGGGATATATTTGGTTTTCTCCCTTTAACTAACTCATAAGGAGTATTCTCTACAAGAGGTCTAGTCATGCATCTATTGATAATGTAACATGTAGTGTTTACAGCCTCTGCCCAGAAGTTATGGGGCAGCTTACTAGAAAGAAGCCTAGTCCTAGCCATGTCTTTAAGACTCCTATTCTTTCTTTCTTTCAACTACTCCATTTTGTTGAGGAGTCCTAGGGGCAGAGAAATTATGATCTATACCATTTTCATCACAAAATTCAGTAAACTTAGCATTTTCTAATTCAGTTCCATGATCAGACCTTATGGATGCAAGTTGATTTCCTAATTGTTTCTGAGTTTTTCTAACAAAGGCAGTAAACATGTCAAATGCTTCATCTTTAGATGTTAGAAATAGAACCTAGGTAAATCTAGAATAATTATTAACAAGTACCATTACATATTTCTTTCCACCTCTGCTTATAGTTCTCGTTGTGCTTACCATTTTCTTGCTTTTGAAGGATGATCTTACCTGCTTCCCCCTTGGACAGGCCTCACAAACTTTATCTTCCTTGAACTTGATGTTAGGTAACCCTATCACCAAGTCCTTAGAGACTAATTTGTTTACCCGATTCAGACTGGCATGACCAAGTCTTTTGTGCCACAGGAGAGGATCATTATCCAACACACTTAGGCATGTTAGTTCATTTTCTGAGAGAGTAGACAAATCTACAATGTAAATATTTTGTTAACTCTTTTTCCCTGCAAAACAATCTTGTCAGTGGTAAGGTTAATCACAAAGCATTTAGTAGAGGTGAATGCTACAAGGTTACCTCTGTCACACAGTTGTGACACACTGATCAGGCTATATTTCAAGTAGACATTCTCAATGGAGTGAGAGTCTGTCTTACCTACCTTTTCAACCCCAATAATCTCACCTTTCTTCCCATTTCCAAAGGAGACATTACCTCCCTTTAAGTCCTCAAGTGAAAGGAACTGGTTTTTTCTCCCAGTCATATGTTTTGAGCAACCACTATCCATGTACCATATTTGGCTACTTCCCTTCACTTGGACCTGCAAAAAGAAATCAGGGGTTAGTCTTATGAACCCAAACTAGTTTCGTTCCCTTTTTATAGGCAAAGGTATAAATCAGATTCCTTCTAGCCCACCTAGGCAGCCTATTTTTTTCTTGAACAAAAGCTNAATTCCATATTCTTGAAATTCTTGTCGTGCGAATTTGTTGATCCGAGACTGGCCTTTTCTTTTGCATTACATTCATTTTTGTAATGGCCAGTCTTACCACAATGTGTGCAGATTTTGTTCTCAGGAAGAATGAGGTACTTTCTTTTAAGATCCCACTTAGGTGCTTGAGTCCCATAACCAAGTCCTCTTTTGTTGCTACTGTGATGTTCTTGCAGCCAGGAGATTACATCAGAAGCCTTGTTCCATTTGCAAGTTCTGTCTAGTTCATGTTTTGCCTTCCCTATATCTTCTTTTAATACTCTTATCTGCTCATCCTTCCTGTACAACTCATCCTTCATTTTTCCTAAGTTTTCTTCTAGAGTGAGATGTGTGTGATCAACTTTCTTCTTTCCTGTTCCTAATTTCAATTTTAAGTTCTCAGACCTAAGTTCTAGGACACTGGTGTCAAGTTCAAGAACATGGTTCTTCAACTCAGCATTTTTACTTTCACTCTCATTAGCCCTAGACTCTAGATTTTTGCACTTGGCTTTTAGGATCACACATTCCCTAGACAGTTCTTCCTTCTCATTGTTTGTTATCTCAGACTCATCAATAAAGTCTAGCAGTAGCTCAGACAACCTTTCTTTGGACAAGAATTTAATCTTTTCTTTGAGATGAAGAATACTTACCTCTTGTTCATCATCTGATTCTCTGATGTCCATAAGTGCTTGTTCATCTCCAGCATCATCTTCTGAGTCCTCATCTGATGTTTCTCCCCAAGCAGCAACCATAACCTTTGTTGATCCTTTGTTCGTTCTTGGTTGAACCTGTTCCTTCTTCCTATTCCTCCGTTCAGCTCTTTCCTTCTTCCATTCAATTTCCCATTAGGGGCAGTTTTTGATATGGTGATCAGTCTTCCCACACTTGTAACACCCCTCATTGGTTTGTTTCTCAGGAGCCTTTGGTTCATTGAGGTTTGTACCTCTTGAAGAACTCTTTCCTCTCATCAGGTACTTTTTGAAATCTCTTGTGATCACTTCATCATCCTCCAGATCTGAACCTTCAGCTATTCTGAGAGCTAGACTTCTTTCCTTCTTGGGTGCGTCCATTTTCATGGTTTGCCTTCTTAGTTCATGCAGTGAAGTTTCCAATTAGTTTATCCAGCTTGAGCGTAGCAATATTCTTTGATTCCTGAATAGTAGTGATTTTGCTTTCCCAAGAGACTAGCAGAACCCTTGTCAAAATCTTCTCAACTTTGTCTTCTTCAAGAATAATCCTTCAAAGAGACTTAAGGTCATTTGTCAGTGTGGTGAACCTTATATACATCTCTTGGATGGTTTCTCCTTCCTTCATGGTGAAATTCTCATATTGAGAATACAACAATGTTCCTCTAGACCACTTTACTTGAGGTGTTCCTTTATGAGCCACTTGCATAGTGTCTCAGATTTCTTTAGCAGTGGTAGAACTTTGAATTCTACTGTACTCATCTGGACCTAGTCCACACACAAGCCATTTGTTGGCCTTGGCATTCTTCTTCCACTTCTTCAGGTCTTCAGCAGTGCAGTCAGCTCCTATCTTTGGCACATCAACTCCTTCAGCATTCTTCTTTGTAGTTGCTAGGGGACCATCAATGACTATGTCCTAGAGTTCATAGTCTTCTCCTATAATGTGATCCCTCATCCTGTTCTTCTACCAAGAACAATACCGACCATTTAAAAGTGGAGGCCTAGTAGTGGATTGCCCTTCCCAGTTCCCATGTGGTGCACTCATGTTGATCTTTTCCTAAGGTATTAGCCTCTTCAAGGATAACCCGCTCTAATACCAATTGATGTTTTATACGTCAATACCACACAAGAGTGGGGGGGGGGGGGTTATTTACGTGGTACCAAATATTTTGCTCTAGAAGAACCTAGTTCTTCTAGGTGTACTAACTCTACTGTTTGCGGAATAATAAGTACATAAAATAAAGAACACAGAGATTTTTACGTGGAAAACACCTGGCTCAAAAGGTAAATAAACCACGAACTACTACTTAGTAGGTTTTTCCCAAACTTCCACTAAAATCACTGAGCCAAAACAGCGTTTACAAAAACTCTTTATAAACCTAAGCATTAACTCTAATCCCGTTGTAGCACACAGCCTCAACTTTTGCGACAACTTCAAGTTAGCCTATAACTTAAACACTCAAAGTACCTAGTACAATTGCTTCTATGGAAGCTCAAAGGTACAACTTTAAAGCACCTACTACAATTGAACTAGAATAAGAAAAAACACAATGAGACTGGTTCTTTTATCTCGTTCAAGTAGCTTCAGAAGTGCACACTCAAATCTTACATATATTGCTTGCAAAATCGCCTTGTTCTTTTGCTCTCAATTTAGTTTAACTTCTGCGTTTGTGCAATGATTTGTAAAAGGGAACAATCACTGTCATTTATTAGGTTAGTAATCAGAGTTTGATTAGGACTCAATTGCTGATCTTTTATCGTAGTTGAGTCCTTGAAGATCTCAAACTCCAACACTATTTTTATCCGGATTGTGTTCTCTTCATATAAGGAGACCTTCTCCTCTTATCCAATATGCAACCTTTTCGATAATTCAGGAGATATTGCTGATGACTTATCTCATTCACGTGCACCTCACATGTATAGGTTGATCAAGACTGTGCTTCACAAGATTGACCTGGTCCATGACTGAGTTCATTTGTCATTCTTCAAAATTTCACCTGTTCTTGGGCCAACAGACGGCGTTGTTGCTCTACACTTGGCTTGTGCCCGTCTTCCATGAGGGTTTTATGCATGTAGAAAGCTAGACTTATGCCTCTAATATCAGACATCGTCCACCTAATTGTTCGCTTGTGCTTACGTAGCACTCTCAACAGCTTTTCTTCTTGCTATTTAGACAATTCTGAAGAAACAATAACAGATAAAGTTTCAGAATTACCCAAATAGGCATATTGATGGTGAGGGGGCAAGGGTTTAAGTTCCAATTTTGGAGCTTCTTCAGTCGATGACTTTGGAGGAGGCCCACTTGACCTATTTAAGGGCTCAAAGGGGTTTAATCCCTGCATCTAAGCACATGATGCATCTAGGATATGCATCATCTCTTCAACCTCATCATCAATCTTCAAGCTATCAAACAACACGAGTGTTTTATCTAGAGAATCATCTAGATATACACTCGTGTCAAGAAGTTGCTCATCCACCTCCACAATAGATATGATAGAAAGCTCCTCATAATGGCGGGAAAGTTGGATCGCCCTGTAGACATTAAAAGCTGCTTCCTCGTTGTCCACCCTCATAATTATTTTCCTTCTCTCACTTTAATAATTGCATCACATGTAGCAAAGAGAGTTCGTCCAAATATGATTGGAACATGTTCATCTGACTCATAATCTAGGATGTTGAAGTTTGCTGGGAAGATGAATTTCCCAATTTGCAGCAACACGTCTTCAATCACTCCTTCAGGGTAGGCTATGGATCTATCAGCTAGTTGTAACATCACAATGATTGGTCTTGGATCTCCCAGACCCAGTTGCTTAAAAAAGGACAAGGGTATTAGATTTATACTCTCCCCCAAATCACAGGGAGCACGACCCACATCGATATTACCAATTCGCACAGGGATGATAAAGCTGCCAGGATCCTTAGGCTTTTGAGGAAGCTTGTTTTGGATCTTTGAAGTGCATTCCTCAGTAAGTGTGACTGCCTCGAATTCAGTTAGTCTCCTCTTGTGATCCACTATATCTTTGATGTACTTAGCATACTTTGGAATTTCACGAAGTACATCTACCAATGGAATATTCAATTGAACCTGGCTCAACATAGAGAGAAATTTATTGAACATGCGATCATCATTCTTCCTCTGCAATCTTTAGGTGAAAGGTGGTGGTGACCTTGTAGTCTCCACTGGCTCTGAACTTGCATCATCTTTCTTTGACTTATGTGTTGCCTTAGGAATTTACTCCCCATCAGGTATAGGCTTGTCCTTTCTCTTCTTTGACACTTCCTATAATTCCCTCCATTTCTGAGTAACTGCATTAACTTGAGGGTTCTTCTTTGTATCACTAGGAAGAGCACATGCGGGCCTGGTATTTTGATTTGCCGCTAACTACCCTATTTGCCTCTCAAGATTTCTGAAATCGATCCTGAGCTGTTGATTCTCAAGCAACAACTTCTTCCACAATTCATTCGTTCTCTCTTCCATTTGTTGGGGCTGGCTTATGAGGTTGATTGAAATTTTCGTGGGGCCTAAAGTAATTCTAATTCGGCTAATTTCCATCCCAGGAGAAGTTAGGATGATTCTTCCAATTTGGATTGTAATTGTTCCTATATTGTGCATCCTGGTTCATCAGACCCATGCTCTGTTACCCCACATAGTAAATAGATTCAGGAATCGTGGGGCACATGTCACTCGTATGACTGTCACCATATAATTCGCAGCAAGTAGACATTTGTTGTACATGTTGCATACATTGTGTTTGGTGTATTGTCATTTTATTCATCTGATTTGCTAATTTTGCTATATCTTCTCTCATGACTGAGAAGTCATCAAGCTCAATCACATCAGTTGCTTTCTGTTTAATAGCTCTTCGCAACTCCCTATTTCCTTTCCAGTTATGATCATTAACAGTAAACTTATTTAGCAGGAGCTGTATTTCACTATACGGCCTAGCCATGCAACTACCCTCACAAGCTGAATCAAGATTCATCTTTGATGTCTCATCTAGACCATCAACAAAAGTATGACCCAACACCTCATCAGTCTGATAATGATGTGGATAGTCTCTGAGTAGCTTCTTATGTCTTTCCCAAGTTTGACGAAATATCTCGTCATCCCGTTGTTGGAACCCAAGAATTTGGTTCCTCAGCGACTTTGTCTTCTTAGTAGGGAAAAACTTGATTAGCAATTTTCTTGCCAAATCATCCGAAGTGTGTATTGAGTTCACTGGCTCCTTTTGCAACCATTCCTTAGCTTCCCCCCAGCAGTGAAGAGAGAAATAGTGTCTGTCTGACATAGTCCTTGGAAACATTCGGATAATTTTAAGTGTCCTATTTACAAGAAATTATGAATGTGCCTTTGCGGGTCTTCATGAGATAGACCCACATATTGTCCTATAGACTGAATCAGTTGTACCATATACTGTTTGAGTTCAAAATGCCCCGTGATATCAGGCTTCACAATGTCCTAAGTCATATTAGCAAGTTTGGGCCTTGCGACTTCTAACACCGGACGCTCTTCATTACCTGCCATCTCTATTGGATATGGTTGACCCACGATGTCCAACTCTCTTTCTATTCCAGTTCTAGCTCCGGCTTCCCTCCTCACTCTATGAAGTGTTCTTTCAATTTCAGGATCAAGAGGATGAAGGTTGTTTGAGCTTCTAACGCTTCTACTCCTCTGCATTCAAGAGAAGAGCTCGTGTTAACACAAACAAGGTAAACTGAAAATGTAAAACTTGAATAAATAACTAATAAAAGCTTAACTTAGTCAAGTAGCTAATTTCTAGGTCCCCAGGAACTACGCCAAAAACTTGTTGTGACAAAAAACACTCACGCAAGTATACGTGGTTGTCAAGTAATAGAGTAGTGAGTATAGTATCGTCTCCACGAAATCTTATGATTAAATTTTGACTGATTCAAACTCAAATAACTTATCGATTCAAGAGATTTCCCACAAAATATATAAGTGAATAATTTACTACCTAAAACTATCAAGCAATGAAATAACTAGAAATCAACCACAACAATTAAGCAATTTCGGATAATAATCTGTAGGAGAGGATATTCCAGGGTCACAGGTTAGCTAACAATCATGTTGCGTTCTTGGCTTAAAATGACTAATTGATTTATCTAGATTATTGATTGACAAGGTTGATATTACTCATAAGAATCTGTCGTGTTCTGACTCGCTTATTCAAGATAATTTAATGCCTATATGTCTATAGAATTAATATTAACAAGAATGCATTTGCAATTCCTGTATTTCAACCGAGCAATATAATTAGGTATATGTCTAACCTAATTGCGAATCTGTTGCCCGATGCTCAGGTTCAAGAACTTGCTCTATTTAATTCTATATGTAATGTAGAATTTCCACTTTCGAGTTCAACTCTAGATTCGTAGATAGTATTTCATTGTTAGCTACTCAGTAAAATAACTAAAAATAGAATTAAACAAACAACCCAATATGATATACTCAAATTCGTCAAATTAAACTTCAAATATCACATTCATGTAGCACCTATGACCCCATAATATTAGTGTTCTTAGCCACTCATGTTCATACAATCTTCGAAAATAATGTTTTCAAACATAAAATCAATGAATACTAGAATAAGGATGGAAATATTGATCAAAGTCGTGCTCCTAAGTGTTCTGTCCTTTTGTTTTCCTCTCCAAGTTAGGTCACCCCCATAAAATCGTGTTTATTTGTGTGTTTATATCATGTAGAATCAACCCCAGACGAATCTATCCTTTCCAAGCGGAAGTAGGAATTACTCTAGATTTTTTTTGCACAGACGCGTCGTGCCTCGCGCCGCACTCCGCGGCACGCTTGTGGAGTTTAGCAGCAGGCGTGCATTTTTCTTGTCAGGCCTTTTTTTACACTGTCGCGCCACGCCTGCGGCGCCCCACGTGGTGCGGCACTGTCAATTTTTCAGAGTTAAATTGTTTTATCCTCTATTATTTGTTAGGACCAAAAACAAATCAGGTGTCGTGCAGAAGCTAGCAAAGCAAATCTTGAACGATGATAAATCATGCAACAAAGGGACATATATCAAAAGAGACACAAACATATAACGTTGTTCGGTCAACTTACCTACATCTACGACGAAGATGAGCAATCCACTATAACAAAAGAGAGTACAAAATATCAAGAGAATAACCTCACAAAGAGGCAAACACAAGTGACACACTAACACTTGTCCCATAATGTTCTCCCCTAAACACGTCTCTCAAGCCCCATATGACTACATTGTTGATGCTCAAGTGATGAAGTTGTAGTTGATCAGCAACCAATTCCTACATAGGTAACTACTTCGAATGCTCCTGAAACTTCTCTCAGAAGATCTACAAGGGAGAAGCAAAAATCTATGCGCTATCCTCCTGATGAGTATGTACTTTTGACTGACATGGGAGAACCTGAGAATTATAATGAAGCCATGCAAGATACTCACAAATATTGGTGGATCGAAGCCATGGAAGATGAGATGAAGTCACTCCATGAGAATGGCACATATGAGTTAGTGAAATTGCCGAAATGTAAGAGAGCTTTATCTAACAAATGGATATTCAGAATAAAGCAAGATAACCATACCTCTGTGCTCAGATACAAGGCGAGGTTAGTTGTTAAAGGTTTTGTCCAGAAGAAGGGAGTTAATTTTGATATAATTTTCTCCCATGTTGTAAAGATGTCTTCTATTCGTGTGGTTCTAGACTTAGTCGCAAGTCTAGATTTAGAAGTTGAGCAGATGGATGTCAAGACTACTTTTCTTCGTGGTGATTTAAATGAAGAGATTTATATGGAGCAGCCTGAGGACTTCGTAAGTAGCTGGAAGTCAAAGATAATCTGAAGATATGCTTACCTGCTAATACTGACTCAACTGTCTTAATATAGTAAGTAAAATAGCTGTCCGGTCCTATAAGGCCCGGTATATATATAACTGCTATGTCTTAGTAGGCTCGCTCATAGGCGCTCAGCCATACTAGGCTCTGTATCTCGACCAACTGGGCTCGCTCATAAGTGCTAGGCCACAGTAGGCTCGGTATATAACTTACCATCTGATAGAGGTTGCCCAATAGGGGCCTGCCCATCGACTATAGCTCGATGGTAATGAAAATAATTTAATACTGTATATATAAATTCTCTGCTCTCTTGATTGGAATAAGAAAATACGTACTTGAATATGAAGTCCCGGTAAGGAGAGTATTGTAACTTACAAAACTAGAAAAATATACACAACTTGAGAGACTAGCAAAACATACCGGGATATGAATTTTTCTTTATGCCTCACTATCAAACTCGTATAATGACGAGATTATGACAAATGAAAGAAGAGCTTAGCCTTAACATATCTGGACCGATTCTCTTAGAATTTCCAATTCACATCTTATAGAATCAACAACCAACGTTATCTGTATTTGGTATGAAATTGTTTTGCTTCCTGAACCCACTCTCTTTACATAAGAGATACACATGAATTCACATTGTTTTGGTATGGAATTATTGTGCTCTATGAAGAACTCATGGTGAGCCCACTCTTTATCAGTTATTCAATTCAATTCTTCATTTCTAATCATTTTGTTACTAAGGAGTAAGCATCTCACTAGTTATAGGAAACTTTTAGTGGGTGTGGCCCACTTAGTGGATGACTAAGCCACCTTAATCCTCCAAAATGTGACATTTATGCAGGACTTATGAGTCAACTTATGAGATAGGGTTCTGCCACATTTTTGGGAATGGGGAGGGATTAATCTTATTCAAATATATCTCTAATTAATTAGGTAATAATTCATTACCCGGTAATTAATTAATTACCGGCAAAATTAAGAATTATTCTAACTTACTTAAAATATTACTCACTTTTCACATACCTTATACACCTTACTAGCATGGTTATGTAGTACCTTGTATGGCACCAGTCCATAAATGCTGGGTATTTTAGCTCGGGCCGTATTTTATCCCAAAATGCCAAACTTTGACAAAATTTGTTTTTCTTTGACTTGCTCACCCTTCACCTTCATGAATTTACTAATCACTTGTGAAATAGCATATTCTTATAATCCCTAAATAATCTTTTCCTTGGAATGATGTCAATTACCTTACGATAAATTCAACGTAAAATACTGCAGGGTGCAACATTGTCGTAACTTATTACGATAAATTCAATGTGTAATACTGTAGGGTGCAACATTGTCGTAACTTATTACTGCGAAGTGTAACATCACTGTAATGTAATACTGCTGGGTGCAACACTATTGTAACTTAATACTGCAAAGCGTAACATCAACATAATATAATACTGCAGGACGTAATACCATCGTAATATACTACTGCAGAGGGTAACATCATCGTAATATATTGCCGCAGAGCATAATATCGACGTAATACTGCAGGGCGTAACATTATTCCCCTTTTGAAATATTCGTCTTCGAATGTTGACTGATGCACTTATAATTTTCATAACTTATATCTTCCGAATACTTTAGAACTTCCCTTGCCATCTAGGAGACTGTTTTGTGAATAAGTCGAAAGTCCAGGGCATTCCCCCCTTAGATCTCCTTCTCACACCACAACTTGTAGTGGGAATCCTTCTAATCTCGTAACTGTTACTACCTTTCATCATGCAACCTGTACAATTTTGACCTTGTAAGTGTGCCCAATCTCTAGGATTCATATGTAGAGCTTTATAAGATGTCCCTTTAGGCATATATGAGTATACTTAAGTTCTTCGCTCAACACTTTGTTGAATTCACGAATATTGCTATATCTCATCGCATAAGTGCATTTAGCCATCTGTATGAATTACCATAACTCTTACTTTAATTTATCATTGCTGAGGTCTGCTACCAAATCCCAGCTTACTCTTGTTGCTTATTCCATATGTATAAATTTAAGTCCTTTAATACTTCCTCATTGCTGCTCATCTTTAGAATAACGACCCAATCTCATCTCATACTTTGTGACTTTTGTCCATCTATTGTTGATTCACCTCAATATTGATCTACAATATACCACTGATAACTTGAAACATCTTACATAATAATTTTCCCCTAGGGCTTACGTTACCTCAAGGAATATTCGAAGTGATTCCCATAATCGTATTTCAAGTGTCTCAATATGATTCACCTTATGGGGGTATTCTAGTTTCGTACCGCCAGCGAAATCTTTTCTCCTTCTCTTCTCTTTTTTTATTTCAAATCATTATTAGAACGAAGGCCCAAACGTCATCTTGTATCTGTCACAATTATACCCTTATTTTATTACTAGGTAAGCATTTCATTCCTTCTATATGCTATTAATCTTAGACTCCTTTGAGTTTATTAAAGCTATAGCGAGCTTGGTATAACATAGAGAAACTGTCTACTCTTCTTGTTTTCATGGGCTTAATCCTAAAGACTTATCCATTCTCGTCACCTTTTCACTTGCCTTTCCTCATCCTTACTCATGCTTCCTTAAAACATTATCGCTCTACCATACTTTAGCTCGCGACCTATACATATCCATTTATAAACATTCTTTCAACTTGATTGCACCATAGATTTTCTTATATTATTCTGGAACGTCAAGCGAGACATCATGTCGTCTCCAACTTTTCTCTATTCTCTTAACTACATCTCTCAGTACTTAGAAACCATAGGCTGGAAGACATGCCGCCGACGATGCCGCTATGATTCCCGGTTATTGGATCCCCATGCTTATAGCCTTCTATCTGAAGTATGGACTATTCACGATCTTCTGCCTTTGAGTATCTCATACGTTGTTCACCTTTACCTTGCTTACCTTAAGATCTCGCATCGTATCTTCTATCTCTTTCGTGACCTCCCTTCTACCTTGGTGTAATTCACGTCCATAACTTGAAGCTCTATTATAATACTCGCACCTCTGGTACATACATAATCAAGTGGGATATTCGTACTGACTTCTTATGAGGTCAGTACTTCTTCTAACTTGCTTCCTTGTAGAGCCATTATAGATTATGGTTGCTGTGTTATTTCTCTTGAATATCTGATATTAAGAGTGATTCTGTCATGTTCTCAAGCACAACTTCTATAATTTTTTTAGGTCCAATAATCAGACTCCTAATTTACTTGGGTGATGTGATTCTTTAGTTTCCGCTTCCTTTTTATCAACCTTTAGGTAGGCTTAAGCTATCTTCCGATTAGTGGCTCATGGTATCAGTTATTACCTTAGCCTTTCATGGGCGTTATGGAATATCCGTGATACAATCTTCTAACAATTCAATCCTTTGTCTATGCCCTGGGCTAAATTCTTTCTTTTAACTTATATCGGAGTCTTCTATGGCTGTATGATTATCAACAAATATGCTGCTTGGATAATGCTCCAAAATATTGAGTGTATCCATGATGTACTAACTCTGGATCATGATCGAATAATTCCTTTTGTTCCATCTCAGCTTTCTTTAAACGTGTGCAATTACTTTTCCTAGTCTTTCTGCCCCTTGTTGCGTCCATACTTGGCTTATCTTAGTGCCCACACTTGCTACAGTTTTCATACAACTCGTATGATCTCAAATATTACTTTTAATTCTTACTTCCCGTTCATTAGCCATAGTAGGTGCCACTTTCCTTTGGACTGCTTACAATGTTGTTGCGAGATTATTGTTACACGACCATTTCATCTTTAAGTCGTCGTGCTTAGGTTGAAGCCTTCTTTCTTATCTCCCCATCTAGTCTTTAGTTGTAGTACTTAGGGAGAACCCTTGACTCTCATAGATTTGTGAGCTTATTACAAACCTTTTGATGTCCTTTCTTGCCTATAATCATCCGTAGTTGCTTACTTCCATGCCCATATGCTTGTATGGTTACTTCTGAATTGATATTTTGACTGCCTTCCGAGTGGTACTTTCTTCTATCCCCGTAACACTCACACGGTATCTTTAACTACCTCGGCTCTTATTTGAATATATCTCAAGTATTATAATGATATTTTTCGAGGTTGAACTCTCCAAGTTGGGTTCTACTATGTTTATCTCACACGATCTGATGACTCGTCTGTAACCTCCTGTTTAGACATAACTGGGATCTTCCTTACCAATTACTAACTACTCGTTGGCCCATTCTCATATCAATATTCCTCGTAATCTTTCTTGGGTTATTTCCTTTGTCTTAACTTACATCTCGCACTGGCTCCTTATTTATTAATAACAGCTCGGGCAGGAACCTTTACTTTCTCTCCTTGACATCGTGCTTGCACAATATTCTTGAATCGTAGCGTATCTATAAGAGTTGGATAAGTGCTATCTCATTCCTCTTTCATTTATCGCATTCTTCCTTTACCATTTTATAGTCACTAGAACCACTTAATTCTGACTTAATGCCACATCACTCCATATTCCCCCCCTTTAGGGGTGTACTAAGAGCTGAAGCCACGAGGATCTACCTATAGATGTTTTACCTCTTCATCTTTGGCGTTGTTTCTCAACATCAATAATCCTTACTCGCCTTGCGGCAATCCTTCTATACCAAGGATGATAAATCCCCTTACTCGCGAGGGTGACACTTAATGTAACTGGTACATACAGTCCCTTAAGCTTAACTTTGATAACATTGCTTGCTTTAGGAAAACGTCTTCCTGAATGACCATTCTCTGAATTTCTCATGAACCTTCTTCTGTTGTCCGTCCTATTATTGCCGGAATGCAATTTGAAAGTCTCATGATGGTGACTTACCAAATCACTCAGTCTCTAATTCATGTTTAGTTTATCTTGTTTACCAGCCCATATTGATTTCTATTACTCTGGGGTTTAACTTTTCCTCTTGGTAATCGCGCTAGAGTTGTGAACTTATTTCTTGAAATGAGGACATGACTGTATGGCGTATACTCTTTTGTTGTCCTAAGGCCTATCACCCATCATCTCTTCCTTCACTTGACTATAGATTTTGTAATATTGTCATCGTTTGATCTACTGTTATCATCCATGTACCACATCTTACTCATAATGCATCATTAACTCTTTTCTTATTTCCTGCTAACATTTATGCCTATCACTTTATTCTGAAAACTCGAACAAGACATTCTTTTGCTTTTAGCTTCCCTTTGCTCCATCCAGTGGCTCTTCAAGTTGCTTAACGTTCTCATTTTACTAGGAACGTGAGCCACACTAGGGTAATATTTATCCCTTCAAGGCTTATAGTGCATGTCTTTGTAGTACTCATATCTGGCTGTACTATTTTAAAGTGTACCATCTGGGTGTCTCACAAAGAGATCTATTAGCACATTTGCAATATCCTTCGGAAATGTCAACTGACACAAATAATTCATCCATCTTATCTTTTTATACTACTTCTATTAACCCACATAGGGCATATCAGGAATGGGTGCAACCACTTATATATACCTCTGTTACTATTGAATATAACTCAAAAAGCTTATGTTCCTCTGCCTGAATTATAAACACTGTTAACCTTCGTTAACTGGGCGCCTTGTACCCTTCTTTATCTTGCTTCTTTTACTTGTTGAAACTTGTATTTATCTTCTTAATCTCTCATTGTCTTTCACCATAAAGGTGGATAGGCATTCTTGACTTAAGGCTTCTTATCAAGAGGCTTACACCTTTCAGTACGCACATGATCTGCTGAAGACCTCACATTTACTTATCATAAGCATGATACAAAGTTGAGTTCCTCTAATTCAACACTTCCACAACTATATATCTTATCGATCATCTTTCTGAACATAGGCATCGTCCTATTACGAATAGAAATAGAAGTTTGGGACTTGAATTCTTATAAGTGAGCTCTACCACACGAACTAGAGTAAGAAGAAAGAGTGACAGTCTTAAATGCCCTGCAGACTCCTGCTTTTTAGTGTGGTGCACGACAAACCCATAAAGAAGACTCTACTAGACACAGAGTGTAGACTCCCTAGGATAGAACTACTCTAATACCACTTTTGTCACGCTGCGAACCTGGGGGGTAAGACTGGCACCCAGTGCCTAACCTATCCTTGCGTACCAAGTTATAGCTAAAGGACTCTGAACATATGATGTAATACTTTGGCCATGCACCACATTGCAAGATAACTACGAATGCTAACTAAATGTCAATATATAATTGGACTGACAAGGCCGTCATAACTATTACAGCTGACAAACCAACCAAATATACATACAAGGCCTGCAAGCCCAACATATTGCACTAACTGATTGGATATGTCTACAAGCCTCTACTGATGGATATACTATGATCGGAACAGCTCCTTGACTTACTCATAACATATATACATATATATACATGATGTACATAAGGCTCTAAATCCGAAAACTCCGAACAACATGGAGCTTACCAATCAAGCTGAACTCGGGCAACACTTACTGAAGAGGCCTACCCGTCTGTCTGTCTGACGTGCACGCATGAAATGCAGCACCCCCAGAAAAGAGACGTTAGTACGAAATAATGTACTGAGCATGTAAGGCAATATACTGAAAGCTGAAACTGAACTAATTATATAATAACTACAAGTAGCTGGAAGTCAAAGATAATCTGAAGATATGCTTACCTGCTGATACTGAGTCAACTCTCTTAATATAGTAAGTAAAATAGTTGTTCGGCCCTATAAGGCTTGGTATATATATAACTGCTCTGCCGTAGTAGGCTCGCTCATAGGCGCTCGACCATACTAGGCTCTGTATCTCGACCAACTGGGCTCGCTCATAAGCGGTCGACAGAAGTAGGCTTGGTATATAACTAACCATCTGATAAGAGGTTGCCCAATAGGGGCTTGCCCATCGATTATAGCTCGATGGTAATGAAAATAATTTAATACTGTATATATAAATTCTCTGCTCTCTTGACTGGAATAAGAAAATACGTACTTGAATATTAAGTCCCGGTAAGGAGAATATTGTAACTTACAAAACTAGGAAAATATACGCAACTTGCGAGACTAGCAAATAAATGTAAATTCCGGGATATGAATTTTTCTTTATGCCTCATTATCAAACTTGTGTAATGACGAGATTATGCCAAACAAAAGAAGAGCTTAGCCTTAACATATCTAAACCGATTCTCTTAGAATTTTCAATTCACGTCTTACAGAATCAACGACCAGCATTATCTGTATTTGGTATGAAATTGTTTTGCTTCCTGAACCCACTATCTTTACATAAGAGATACACATGAATTCACATTTTTTTGGTATGGAATTATTGTGTTAGTGAAGAACTCATGGTCAGCCCACTCTTTATAAGTGATTCAATTCAACTCTTCATTTCTGATCATTTTGTTAATAAGGAGTAAGCATCTCACTAGTTATAAGGAACCTTTTAGTGGGGGTAGCCGACTTAGTGGATGACTAAGGCACCTTAATCCACCAAAATGTGACATTTATGCATGTCTTATGAGTCATCTTAAATGAGATGGGGTGCTGCCACGTTTTTGGGGTGGGGAAGGATTAATCTTATCCAAATATATTTTAAATTAATTTGGTAATGTCCCGTTACTCGGTAATTAATCTATTACCCGCAAAATTTAGAATTATTCCCACTTACTTAAAATATTATTCACTTTTGACATACCGTATACACTTTACTAGCATGGTCATATAGTACCTTGTATGACACTAATCCATAAATACCGGGTATTTTAGCTCGGGTCGTATTTTGTCCCAAAATGCCAAACTTCGACAAAATTCGTTTTTCTTTGACTTGATCCCCTTTACCTTCATGAATTTACTAATCACTTGTGAAATAGCATATCCTTATAATCCCAAATAATCTTTTCCTTGGACTGATGTCAATTATCTTTACGACAAATTCAACGTAAAATACTACAGGGTGCAGCATTGTCGTAACTTATTACTGCAAAGTGTAACATCACCGTAATGTAATACTGCAGGACATAACATCATCGTAATATACTACTGCAGAGGGTAATATCATCATAATTTATGACTGCAGAGCATAACATCGGCGTAATACTACGGGGCGTAATGTTTTTGATGTTGTTTGAGGTGATTTAAGGATTCGGCTAGGTTCGTATGATGATTTAGGACTTGATGATATGTTTGGTTGAGGTCCCGGGGGCCTCGGGTGACTTTCGGATGGTTAACAGATCATTTTTGGACTTAGGTTATTAGCCTATTTGTACTGGTTTCCTCTTACGCATTCGCGATTGGAGCCTCGCATTTGCGAAGGGTGTTTGTGAGCTGGGAAGATTTTGTTCTTCGCGTTCGCGAAGTAGAGGACGCGAACGCAAATGTATGGCCTGGCTGTGTGTCATAACCCCAGTTCGCCCTCCGCGAACTATCGTGACGGCACCTAGTCCATACGATTAGGTAAGCCTAATAATTTGAGGAAAAAAAGAATCAACCGATAAAAACTAGCAGAAAACTGCAGATAAACATAATGAAAATGTTTAAGATGCCGCTCGGCATATACAAATACACACTCTTACTGAAAAGATCTCCCAACACCCGGATCTCATGAAATCACAAGCTAAGGATACTACACAGTGCTCTAACTCCAGAATGTCTAAATCAAAGTAAATACAGAAGGTTGCTATAACTACAAGAGAGAATGGAGAAGGACTCCCCGGTCTGCGAATGCGGCAGATATACCTCGAAGTCTTTAAAGAATCGCCTCACCTCAAGCATGGTAGGGCTGAGCCGAAGAACCTGGATCTGCGCATGAAAAACATGCGCAGGAAGGGCATGAGTACACCACAGCGGTAATCGGTAAGTGCCAAGCCTAACCTCGGTTGGGTAGTGACGAGGAAAGTCAGGGCCCTAGTGATTATAGATGAAAAACAAGGTAAAACAGTATTGAATACGACAATATAATTGCAGTGCTTACAATCTATAATGAATAAAAACACAGAAAGAATCTAACTCAATATACAGAAATAGCAACAGGGGATCTCCGAGATACCGTCCCGTAGTCCCAAACGTAACTGTGCAAGGGATACTCCCAGAATTCAAATCCGTAGTCCCAAAGTAAATATCCAGTAAGGGGAATCTACTGGGTGCTATCCCGTAGTCCCAATCAAAAATGTGCAGGGGTATCTATCGGAGTACCGATCCTTAGTCCCAAAGTAAACAAGCAGGTAGATCTCCCGGGATATCGTCCCGTAGTTCCAAAGTAAACACACAGCAGCAACACGAAGAATATTCAATTCAATCAAATTTCATACCAAGGTAAAACATGTATTTCTAACCTAGCATGCTGCACAGAATTCAAATAAAGCAGCTTGAACAAGTAAATCAATTGAATCACTTAGACATGCTTTCCTAAACTAACAGTAGGCTTAAATTGCAGGTAATGTACATCAAGGTAGAGGAACACAATTATGCTTACTTAATGAAACAGGATTTTCAACAGTTAGCACATGTACGCACCCGTCGCCGTACGTACAAGGCATTTCATATATCAATAATACCAAATCCTAAGGGGAGTTCCCCCACAAAAGGTTAGGCAAACCACTTACATCGAACTAACTCAATCAACTCGAAATCACGTTCTTTCCACGAGTACCCGACTCCAAATGGCTCAAATCTATTCAAATAAATTACATAATGTAAATATAACTTCAACAACAACAAAAAAAACAACAACCCACTATAATCTCACTTAGTGGGGTTTGGGGAGGGTAGTGTGCACAAAACTTACACCTACCCTGAGGTAGAGAGGCTGTTTCCAAATAGACCCTTGGCATCCTTCCCTCCAAGAACTTCCCACCTTGCTCTTGGGGAGACTCGAACTCACAACCTCTTGGTTGGAAGTGGAGGTTGCTTAAATATAACATCATGTAACTAATTCCACTAATTAATTCGAAGCTAACATGCGAAATTAAGAAAATTGCCCAAAAAGTTCCCGGGCCCACATATCGGAATCGGAGAAAAGTTACGGATTATGAACCCCCATTCACTGTCCAAATCCGATGTCAATCCCAGTCAAAGCTCGAAATCTTAGTTGAAGAACTCTTTTCCATTTTTCCCAATGTTTCACCCCAAATCCGAAATTTTATGATAGATTAGTGGGATATAATAAAAATCAAGTGTATAATCATTGCCCAAATGATATCTCTGAAGATATCCCAAATCTCGTTCAAATCCGAGCTCCCAAACTCTAGTTTTGATAAAAATAGCTAAACCCTCGATGTTAAAACTTCATAATCTGCCCAGGCGATTCCTTCCTCGCGAACGCGGAAGGCCCATCACGTTGGCGAAGCATAACTTGGCTTGGCACAAAATTCCTTCATCGGGAACGTGATGACCCTATCGCGAACACGGTAGCAACTCCTTCCTTCCTACGCGAATGCGGAACCTTCTTCGCGAACGCGTAGGCATATGATCTCTCAGCTTTGCGAATGCGGAACTAACATCACGAACGCGAAGCATGAAGCTTCCACCTACCCTAGCTCCTCTTCGCAAATGCGAGACCCCACTCGCGAACGCGAAGAAGGAAACCAGAACTGGAGACCTGCTGCAATTTCTGCAGTTTTCCTCTTAAGTCTAAAGGTCCGTTAAGCATCCGAAAAATACCCAAGGCCCTTGGGACCTCAACCAAACACACCAACCAATCCTAAAACATCATATGAACTTAGTCCAACCCCCAAATCACATCAAACAACGCTAAAACCATGAATCGATCTCCGATCCAAGCCTAAGGATTCCCAAAACTTCCAAATTTTGTTTTCAATCAAAAAGTCTATCAAAGCTCGTCCAAATGACCAGAAATTTTGCACGCACGTCACATTCAACACTACGGAGCTGCTCCAACTTCCGAAATTCCATTTCGATCCCGATATCAAAATCTCACTATCGAAGCAGAAACTTCAAAAATTCAACTTTCGGCATCTCAAGCCTAAATAAGCTACGTACCTCCAAAACACAACCCGAACACGGCCCTAAGCCCGAAATCACCCGACGAGGTAAACGGAGCTGACATAATTCCATTATGAGGCCGTCTTCACACTGCTCCGACTTTTGTCCAAATTCTAAAGCTTAAACTCTCTTTTAGGGACTAAGTGTCCAAAAATACTCCGCAACTCAAAATAAATTATCCCGGCAAATTAAAATAGCAGAAACAAACACGGGGAAAGCAGTTAACAGGGGATTGAGGCGTAAATTCTTAAGACGACCGACCGGGTCATTACATCCTCCCCCTCTTTAAACATTCGTTCGTCCTCGAACGAGCATAGAGACATACCTGAAGTGGTGAAAAGATGAGGGTAACAGATGCGCATATCCTGCTCGGTCTCCTAGGTCCCCTCCTCGACCGGCTGACCCCACTACCGAACCTTCACTGATGCAATGTTCTTTGACCTCAACTTCACGAACATAAGATAGATTCTTTTGCAATTGGACTGAACCGAAATCCAACACATAAGACGGATCGCCGCAATACTTTCGGGCATCGAAATATGAAATACCGGATGAACTCCTGCCAACCTGGGAGGTAAGGCAAGCTCATAAGAAACCTCCCCAACACGTCTCAATAATCAAAAGGACCAATAAACCTTGGACTCAACTTCCCTTTCTTTCCAAATCTCATAATGCCCTTCATAGGCAAAACACGAAGCAGAAGCCGCTCCCTAACCATATAGCAAACATCACGAACCTTTCGATCCGCATAACTCTTCTGTTTGGACTGAGTTGTACAGAGTCTATCCTGAATCGCCTTAACCTTCTCCAAAGAATCTTGAAGCAAGTCTGTACCTAATAATCTAGCCTCACCTGGCTCAAACCAACCCACCGGGGATCTACACCGCCTACCATATAAAGCCTTATACGGTGCCATATGAGTTCTGGACCGACAACTGTTGTTGTAGGAAAACTCCGCCAGTGGAAAGAACTGATCCCAAGAACCTCCAAACTCTATCACGCACGCACGGAGTATATCCTGAAGAAATTGAATAGTGCGCTCGGACTGTCCATCTGTCTTGGGGTGAAATACTGTGCTCAACTCCACTCGAGTACCTAACTCATGTTGTACGGTCCTCTAGAACCATGATGTGAACTGAGTACCTCTATCTTAAATGATAGAAGCTAGAATACCATGCAGGCGAACAATCTCCCGGATATAAATCTCCGCCAACCGATTCGAAGATAGGTAGTACACACAGGAATGAAGTGTGCGGACTTGGTCAGCGGATCCATAATCACCCAAATGGCATCAAACTTTCTCAAAGTCCGTGGGAGCCCAACTACAAAGTCCATGGGATCTGCCTCCACTTCCACTCCGGAATTTCTATCTGTTGAAATAACCCACCCGATCTCTGGTGATCATACTGTACCTGCTGAGAATTGAGACACCGAGCTATAAAACCAACTATATCCTTCTTCATACGCCTCCAAAAATATTGCTGCCTTAAATTTTGGTACATCTTCGCGGCACCCGGATGCATGGAATACCGCAAACTAGAGGCCTCCTCTAGAATCAACTCCCGAAGCCCATCAACATTGGGTAGACATACCTGACCCTGGATCCTCAATACCCCATCATCACCAATAGTCAAATCTCTGGCATCGCTCTACAGAACCTTGTCCTTGAGGAAGAGCAAATGAGGATCATTATACTGATGCTCCCTGATAAGATCAAATAAGGAAGACCAAGCAACCACGCAAGCTAGAACCCGACTGGGCTCCAAAAAATCCAATCTCAAAAACTGGCTGGCTAAGGCCTAAACATCCATCACCATGGGCCTCTCTGCTGCTGGTAAATAAACAAACTCCCAAGCTCTCAGCCCGATGACTCAAGGCATCGGCCACCACATTGGCCTTGCCCGGGTGATACAAGATAGTGATATCATAGTCCTTCAGAAGCTCTAACCACATCCTCTGGCGCAAATTAAGATCCTTTTTCTTGAATAGGTGCTGTAAACTCTGGTGATCAGTATAGATCTCACAAGGAACATCGTACAAATAATGATGCCAGATCTTCAATACATAGACAATAGCAGCAAACTCGAAATCATGGACAGGATTATTCTTCTCATGTACCTTCAACTGTCTGGAAGCGTAGGCAATTACCCTACCGTATTGCATCAATATGGCTCCAAGGCCCATCCTCGAGGCATCACAATAGACAGTATAAGGCCCCGAACCTGTAGGCAATATCAATACTAGGGCTGTAGTCAAAGCTGTCTTGAGCTTTTGGAAGCTCGCCTCACACTCTTCTGTCTATTGGAATGGAGTACCCTCATGGGTCAGCCTGGTCATAGGTGCTACAATCGATGAAAACCGCTCAACAAATCGACGGTAATAGCCCGCCAAGCCAAGAAAACTGCGGATATCTGTAGCTGAGGATGGTCTGGGCCAACTCTGCACGGCTTCCACTTTCTTCGGATCCACCTATATACCCTTCCTCGATACCACGTGGCCCAAGAATGCCACGTAATCCAACCACAACTCACATTTCGAGAACTTTGCATATAACTTCTTTTTCCTCAAACTCTGGAGCACTGTCCTCAGGTGTTGCTCATGATCCTCCCGACTCCGGAAGTATACCAGAATATCATCAGAAAAGACAATGATGAACTAGTCAAGGTATGGGCAAAACACACTGTGCATCAAACACATGAAGGTTGTCGAGGCATTGGTCAGCCCAAACGACATATCAAGGAACTCGTAATGACTATACCGAGTCTTGAAAGTAGTCTTTGGGATGTCTAGCTAACGAATCTTCAACTGATGGTAACCTGAACGCCAGTCAATCTTAGAAAACACTCATGCACCCTATAACTGGTCAAACAGATCATCAATACGAGGCAAAAGATACCGATTTCTCACTGTAACTTTGTTCAACTGGCAATAATCAATGCACATACGCATAGAACCATCCTTTTTCTTCACAAACAACACAGAGAACCCCAAGGTGATACACTAGGCCAAATAAAACCCTTATCAAGCGATTCCTGCAACTGATCGTTCAAATCCTTCAACTCAAGAGGGGCCATATGATATGGAGGAATAGAAATGGGCTGAGTGCCCGACAACCGATCGATGCCAAAATCAATATCTCTGTTGGGACCCAAAAGATCAGCTAGAAACACATCAAGGATGTCCCGTACTACTGGGACTGAATCAACTGTAGGATTATCAACACTAATATCTCTCACACAGGCCAGATACACGACATACCCCCTCTCAACCATTCGCTGAGCCTTAAGGAAAGAAATAATCCTACTAGGAGTGTGATCTAAAGTACCCCTCCACTCTACTCGTGGTACACCTGGCATAACCAACATCACGGTTTTGGTGTGAAAATCAAGAATAACATAATAGGGTGAAAACCAGTCCATGCCCAAGATAACATCGAAATCTACCATGCTGAGCAATAATAAATTGGCCCTAGTTTCAAAAACACTAAGAGTAACCAAACACGACCAATAAACGCAGTCCACAACAAGAGAATCCCCCACAGGAGTAAAAACATAAACACGAGAACACAAAGAATCCCGAGATATGCCCAAATATGGGGAAAAATAAGAAGACACATAATAATAAATGGAGCCTGGATTGAATAAAACCGATGCATCTCTATGACAAACCAGGACAATACCTGTGATGATAGAATCGGAGGTGGCAGTCTCAGTACGGGCTGGAAGGGCATAATATCTGGCCTGGCCTCCCCCTCTAGGGAAACCTCTACCTCTAACTGGCTGAGCAGGTGGGGTGGCAACTGGTGCTGGAACCATAGCCTGGGAACTCTGCGGGGCACGCTGTGGCTAAGGAGTCTATGGAGATGCACCTCTCCTATGTCTGGGGAAATCCCTCACCATATGGCGTGTGTCACCAAACTCAAAACAAGCTTTGGGAGGACGTGGTGGCTGTGACTGGCTTGGGCCAGGTCTGCTGGATTGATCACTGAAAGCATCCCCGTGCAGGACGCACTAGATACTGGAGGTTCATAATAAGGCTACTGAGGTCTAGGAGGAGCTTTAATAGCACTGGCTACTGGAAGATCTGAATGAACGGGGCGACTCATATAACCCCTACTATGACGACCTGCAGCTGGAGCACGGGCGCCAAAATAATGGCCCGACTCTCGAGACCTCTTGGCCTTCCTCTCCTCTCTATCCCGAGCATGCATACCCTCCACTCTCCTAGCAATGCTCACCACCTGCTGATATGAAATATCCATCTCCAACTCACGAGCTATGCTAGACCAGATACTAGGAGTGAGCCCTTTATAAAACGGCGAACCCTCTCAAGGCTGGTGCATACCTAGCCATGTAAGTGAAATGGACAACATACTCTGAAACAGTCATAACGCCCTGGCACAAATGCTCAAACTCTGCGCGCCATGCGTCCCTGAGGCTCTAAGGAACAAACTCTCTCAGGAGCATATATGAAATCTGAGTCCAAGTGATGCTGCCTCAGCTGGACTGTCCAACTCAAAAGTACTCCACCACTGGTAGGCGGCTCCTCAAAGATGGAAGGCAGTGAAAGAAACCCCACTCGATCCTAATATACCCATTGTGCGGGGGATATGGTGACACTCCTCCTAAAATCCCAGGGCATCATCTGATGCTAAACCACTGAATATAAGAGGCTTATTCTTCTTGAACCTCTAAAGACTCCGCTGCTCATCCTTTGAAACCGCTGCCCTGTCCTCGGGCTAATCTGGAATTGCAGGCGGTACCAGTATAACCTCTAGGATCTGATCAACCTGGACTCGCTGCTCAAGAGTGCGGGCGGCGGAAGTCTTTGCTCCTCCCCCGACTTGGGATATGGCTGCAGCAAGAGGAATCAGCCTACCTGAGCTAGAGTGGTGTACATGCTCACGAACTGTGCAAGAGTCTCCTGAAGAGCTGGAATAGTAGTAGCAGTAGGCGTATCAGGTTCCTGGGCTCCGGCTGGAGCTGTTGGTGGCTCCTCTGTGGCAGCTCGCGCGAGTGCTTTGGCTGCACCATAGGCGCGTCCACGGCCTCTACCTCGGCCCCGACCTTTGACAGCTCTAGCAGGGTGCGCGGGTGCCTGGCATCTCCGGTAGCACGTGCCCTCACCATCTGTGAGAGAATAGAAGACATAAGTTTAGAACTATGATATCAAAAATCTTGCACGACAAGGAAACCAAATAAAGTGAAATTTTCCTAATAGTTATATAGCATCTCGTAGATAAGTACATACGTCTACGTACCGATCCGCGAGTCTCTAATAAACCGGCTTGTGATTCATGACTCCTATGAACCTAGAGCTTCATATCTTCTAAAAACATAAACTCTCTTGGGCGATTTTTTAAAGAAAATTTCTTCTCCAAATCAATTGTAAGTCGTTTCTAACTAGTTTTCATTAATCTTTAACATATTTTCACATGATTTCAGCTCAAAACCAATGATTTTTATGGGGGAAATTGGGTGTTTTGGGTAGAACCTAGGTTTTTCAAATTTTGGGGATTTGGACGTTGATTTGAGGTCCGATTTCAAAACAAATTATATATTCGGGTTCATGGGGAATGGGTAATCGGATTTTGGTTCAAACCTTAGGTTTTGACCATGTGATCCGGGGGGGCTATTTTTGGCTTTTTGGGTAAAACCTTGGAAAAATTATTTTCATGCATTAGAGTTGATTCAATTAGCATTTATTGATGTAATTAGGTAACTTGTGGCTAGATACGAGTGAATTGGCGGTGGAATCAAGAGGTAAAGTGATAGTTGAGACTTGAATTGTGTTTGTGGCATCGAGGTAAGTGTTTAGTCTAACCTTTTCTTGAGGGATTAGGAGTCGAGTCCAATTTGCTATGTGGTATTTGTTGAGTACGAAGTATAGGCATGGTGACGAGTATCTATACGTTGGTGTCAAGCATGCCGTAAGTCTTATATTGTGATTTTATGACTTCATTCTATTATTCATACCATGGTGATGATTTCTATTGTTGGGCAAAGTTTGTGGAACAAATTGTTATATTTGAACATTGAGGAGCGTTGACTCAAGTTGTATAATGAAATGTAAAAGTATAAGTGGTAATTGAACCTTTTAGAGTATTGGCTCAAGTTGTGAAGTGAGTTGTGAGGTAAAAGTGAAAAAGAGAAGAGAATCATTATATTGCCTCCCTTGTCGGATATTCTTGCTTTTAATGCTATCTCCCTTGCTGGGACGTTGATATTTTGATGTTGTTCCCTTGCCGGGACTTGATTGTTGAACCATTGTTCCCCTGCCGGGATTTTTATTGTAATTTCAATTATTTCCTTGCCTTATTATTTGTGATTGTTGTTTGGGTGAGGAAGAGTGTTAAAGCACAAAGGGTGATGCGGTGTATGATTTTGTGAAGAAAGAGTGTAAAGCACGAAGGGTGATGTCGTGCCGCACGATGTACCATTCCGTGCCAATTATATTGATTATATGGTGAGGATGAGAGTAAAAGCACGAAGTGTGATGCCGTGCAATTTATATTGATTCTTTGGTAAGGCCGAGAGTAAAATCAAGAAGGGTGATGCCGTGTACTTATTGATTCCTGATTCTTGTTGATACCTAAGATATGGTGTTCCTCTTATTTACCTATTGTCTTTCTATCCTTAATTGATGTTCCCCCGCAGTATGTTTCCCCTTCCCATACTTGATTGTACATTACTGTTTCTTCTTTTCCGTTGTATATAGATAAACTGCACATGTTTATTTGGTAGTCTAGTCCTAGCCTAGTCACTACTCGCCGAGGTTAGGCTAGGCACTTATCAACTCATGGGGTCGGTTGTGCTGATACTACACTCTGCACTGTGTGCAGATCCCAGAGCAGCAGCTCTTGGACCATAGCTCTGGTGGCTGCCTTCAGTCCATACGGAGACCAAGGTAGCCCTGCAGGCGTCTGCAGGCCCTGGAGTCTCCCTCTATTCCTTCATCCTGTTTCATTTACGTATTTTCGAAACAGTGTATTATTTATCTTTCAGACTTTGTTTATAGTACTCTTAGACCGTCTGTGAAGCTGTGACTCCGGTTCTGGGTAGTCTTGTTTAAATAGTTGTATTGGTTATACTCAGCATGTTTTATTGCTTTTCTTCCGTTTGTTATAATTTCCGTTGTCTTTAAGTTATTGCTCATAATTTCTTTTAAAGGGTTAAAATGAGAAAAAGGTAAATTGTTCAAAACAGTTGACTTGCCTAGCTCACATTAGTAGGCGCCATCACGACTCCCGAGGGTGGAAAATTCGGGTCGTGATATATATGAGCCGTTGATCTTCAGAGATCAACGGTTGTGATTTAAAAAGGGGTTGGGTCGGGGTTTTAAATGGGTATAGGTCTGGGTATCGGGTATTTGATGTGGGATGGTTTAGTGGGCTGGGGTAATTGGGTAAAAGTGTAGGTAATTGGGCTAGGTCCAAAATTGGGGTTTTAGGGGGCTATATTTTAAATACCCAATTTAACAAATAAGTAAGTCATAAAAAATAATAAATAAATAAAAATATCATTTGTGCATGAAAATGATTTATAATTTTTACTCATCATAATAAAAATATAAAAAATTATTTTTTGTATAAAAAATATAATTATGCATATATATGGGCTATTATTGCAAAATATGCAGTTTTAGCCTAAGGATGCAAAATAAGTATGTCTAATGATTTATATAAAAATACAGGAATAAATTAATTAAAAGCGTTTAAAAATTATGGAAAAATACTAGATGATGCTCGTGTGCTATTTTGAAGGTATATATACATATTTAAAATATGTGAGGGAAATATTAGGTATCAACAGCTTTTCCTCTTTACTCGAGAAGGATGAAAGAGTTGTCGGGTAAAGAAATGATGACCGATTTTGATCGAATGGGATGTTTTGAAAAATATAGACCGCACCATGGTCTCTAAGCTACCTGCATATCCATGGTTTTACAGGAATCAGGACATGTGTAGTTCTGAACCCAATGGTGAATGAAACCGATGGAATTGTTATATGAGTAGTCGTATGTTTTGGAATGGGTTCTCTTGGGAAGGATTGTATCAGATGGATTTATGCAGAATTATGAATGTGAATCTGAAGCGTAATGAATGTATCACAGGGCAGATATCTGAACGGTCATAGAGTTAAGGCGAGTAATTAATGGAAGTCGGTTATGTTTGAAATAGTGGTAGGGTGTGAATGGTATGAGCGGAAACCGGAGAGAATGTTGCTCCTGTTTAAAGGACGGTTCACTTCTAAATTACCTGCAAAACTTAAGACACAATACGTGCAAATATATATGGGTTATTGCTAGAAATTAAACATGATGCAAATTCCCTTTCAACCATGAAGGTTGTCTTTGGATAGTGAGGATGACGTCCTTAGACCATGACGTCCCGGGCCATGAATCATGAGATAAAGGATTCGCATGCCATGAAATGGTGTTCTCGGGCCATGAGAATGGTGCCTCTGAACCGTGACGCCTTTGAATAATGATGTGCGATATCGAGAGATCATCAGGCCATGACATGGTGTCTTCAGGCTATGAGGATGATGCCTTCGAACAGAGACATGGTGATGCATATGAGTTAAACAAGATAGAGCTTAGTCTTGTACAGGATCGGGATAGAGCTTAGTCCCGGAAAAGGTAAAATAGTGCTAGGTTTTAGATAGGATAACGTTCAATCATTAAACAAGTAAGGCAGAGCTTAGCCTTATGTAGATTGGGAGGCAATGCTTAGCCTCATACGAGAAAGGGGAGACAGAGCTTAGTCTCATGTAAAGAGAAGGCAATGCTTAGCCTTATGCAAATAGAAAGGCAGGGCTTATCCTCATGCAAGATTTGAGACATGGATTAGTCCCATGTAAAGAGAAGGCAATGCTTAGCCTTATGCAAATGGTGAGGCAATGCTTAGCCTCATGGGAGACAATGCTTAGTCTCATACAAGGAAAGGCAAAGGTTATCCTTATGCAAATAGGGAGGCAGGGCTTAGCCTCATGCAAGATTTGAGACAGTGCTTAGTCTCATACAAAGAGAAGACAATGCTTAGCCTTATGTAAATATGGAGGCAATGCTTAACCTCATGGGAGACAGTGCTTAGTCTCATGCAAAGAAAGGCAGATCTTGACCTTATGCAAATAGGTAGGCAAGGCCTAGCCTCATGCAAAAGGAGGAGACAATGTTTAGTTTCATCCAATGGGCAAATAGCAAATAGAAGAAGAATATTTTTAGCTAGAGATATATTTGCACTTGGCGGTCTGGTTGTTATGAACGTAATGATTTTAAGGAGCATGTACTTGTGGTTATAACTTGTTCCTGCATTCAAAGAAAAATTGTGAGTTTTGTGGGGGAGGTTGGTTCATGCCTTTGTCTGCTTGTTTTGCTTTGCTTTGCTCTGGAGATCCAGTTCGTGTTACCCTGGGTAACACCTGGCTGCCATGGAAATAATGTTTTCAAAATATATGCACTTCTTTGATGAAATAGAGTTAATTTAGAAAACATAGCGGTATATAATATCAAGTAAATTAGATGAACTAATGATTGCTACACTTTCAGAGACATTGTGGCTTCTTTGTGTTAGAATTTTGAGGGTCCTCAAAATTCTGCCCTAGTTTAGTAAGTGATACTTTGGCCGTTCTGCTTGTAACGAAGTTTGTTCGACCTGCTCCGGAATTTTGAGAATACTTCTCAAAATTCTGCCCCGTTAGTTAACCGATTTTCTAACTGTCTTACATATGATGACGTTAGCTGGACTTGCTCCAGAATTTTGAGGGTCCTCAAAATTCTGCCCGAGTTTCTGGTTCTAGGAGAATGAAGATTTTATTAAGATGTGACCAAACCCACATGGCTTCCTACGTATCTCCTCTTAAACGGAATCAGGTCAAGCGTAGTTCAGTTACATCAGATGAAGAAATATGTATAATTTAAATATAGTATCTCTTGACTACGTTTGAATTGAAGGCTTTGGCCAAACTTCTCCGTCTATTTCTGCAAGTATCCCTATGAACCATGTAAGGACCTTGCAAGTTAGGTGAAAATTTCCCTTTGGCTTCATCTTGATGTGGAAAGATCCGCTTCAGCAATAGCTGCCCCGGTGTGACTTGTCTTGGTTTGACCTCTTTGTTGAAGGCTCTGGACATTCTGTTCTGATAAAGCTGACCATGACACACTGAATTCATCAGTTTTCCATATATGAGTGCTAATTTCTCAAAGCAGCTCTTTATCCACTCTGCATCACTGAGTTCAGCTTCTTGTATGATCCTTAGAGAAGGAATTTCTACCTCAGTGGGAATGACAGCTTAGGTACATAAACAAGCAAATAGGGAGTTGCCCTAGTTGATGTGCGGACTATGGTACGGTATCCCAATAAGGCGAATGGTAACTTCTCGTGCCATTGCTTGTGATTTTCTACCATTTTCCTTAGTATCTTCTTGATGTTCTTGTTGGCAGCTTCCATGACTCTGTTCATTTGAGGCTTGTATGTGGTGGAATTTTTGTGCTTAATTTGGAAGTTTCACACATCGCTTTCATCATATCACTGTTGAGACTGGCAGCATTGTTAGTGATGAAGGTCTTAGGAACCCCGAATAGACAAACAATACGATCCCTGACAAAATCTCCGACGACTTTCTTGGTTACAACTTCGTAAAATGTAGCCTCTACCCATTTTGTAAAGTAATCGATGGCCACTAAAATGAAACTGTGCCCGTTTGAAGTAGTGGGTTCGATTGGACCAATGACATCCATTCCCCAGGGAGCAAAAGGCCAAGGTGCACTTATTGTATTGAGTTCATGTGGTGGCACTCGTATCATATCTGTATGTATCTGGCATTGGTGGAATTTCTGGACGTACCAGATGCAATTTGTTTCCATAGTTATCCAATAGTATTCGGCCCTAAGTATCTTCTTGGCTAGAACAAAACTGTTCATATGCGGGCCGCAGGTCCCGACATGTATTTCCTCGAGAAATTTAGAAGCTTCTTTGGCGTCAACACACCTTAATAGTCCTAGATCAGGTATTCTCCTATACAGAATTCCTCCCCCTTGGAAGAAATGATTGGATAGCCTATGCAGTGTGCATTTTTTTTGTATGATTCGCATGTTCTTGGTATTCTCCTTTCGCCAAATATTCCTTGATGTCGTGGAACCATGTATTTCCATCCGTTTCTTCCTCAACATGAGCACAATAAGCTAGCTGACTATGGATCCTAACTGGGATGGGATCGATAAAAATTTTGTTTGGATGTTGTATCATGGAAGACAGAGTAGCCAGTGCATCTGCAAACTCATTCTAGATTCTCGGAACATGTTTGAATTCTATGTTTGTAAACCTCTTCATCAATTTTTGCACATGGTACAGGAATGGTAGTATCTTAGTGTTTTTCGTAGCTCATTCTCCTTGAACTTGATGTACTAGAAGAGCCGAATCACCAATTACCGGCAACTCTTGTATATTCATGTCGATGGCCAAATTGAGTCCCACGATGCAAGCCTCGTATTCAACCATATTGTTGGTACACGTAAACCTAAGCTTTGCAGATACCGGATAATGTTGACCTGTCTTTGACACCAAGACTGCTCCAATACCCACTCCTTTGAAGTTTGCTGCTCCATCGAAAAACATTCTCCAATTGTCGTAGGCTTCAGCAATGCCCTCTCCTACGAATGACACTTTTTAGTTAGTAAAATACGTTTTTAGTGGTTCGTATTCTCCTCCTACAAGATTTTCAGCTAGATGGTCTGTCAACGCTTGTCCTTTGACTGCTTTCTGAGTCACATACACAACATCAAACTCACTCAAAAATATCTACCATCCGGCTAGTTTCCCAGTAGGCATAGGCTTATGGAAGATGTACTTCAGAGGATCCATCTTTGATATGATGTGTGTGGTACATACACATAAGTAATGCCTCAATTTCTGAGCTGTTCATATCAAAGCACAACAATTGCGTTCTAGTAAAGAGTACCATGCTTCATAAAGTGTGAACTTCTTACTCAAGTAATATATAGCTTGCTCCTTTCTTCTTGTCTTGTCATGTTGTCCCAAAACACAGCCGAAAGCCCCATCTAGTACGGACAAATAGAGTAGCAAAGGTCTCCCAGGTTCCGGTGAGACTAAGACTGGTGGCGTTGACAGGTATTCCATATTTTGCCAAAAGCCTTTTGACAATCTTGAGTCCAACTGGTTTTAGCATCCTTCTTAAACATTTTGAAGATGGGTTCACATATTACTGTGGACTGTGCTATGAAGCTTATGTAATTGAAGCGTGCCAGAAAGCTCATCACATCCTTCTTGCTCTTTGGTGGTGGTAACTTTTGGATAGCTTTAACCTTTGACGGGTCCAACTCGATTCCTCTGCGGCTGATGATGAATCCCAATAATTATCCTGTAGGAACCCTAAATGCACATTTTTGGGGTTCAGTTTTAAATTGTACTTCCGTAGCCTGTTAAAGAACTTCCTCAAGTCTGCTATGTGGTATATGGTCCTCTTGTATTTGACGATGACATCGTCAACATATACCTCTACTTCATTATGTATCATATCATGGAAGATGGTTGTCATGGCCCACATATAGGTGGCCCGGCATTCTTCAGACCGAATGGCATCATTTTGTAGCAGTACAGCCCCCATGGGGTAATGAAAGCTGTTTTCTCTGCGTCTTCTTCGTCCATCCAAATGTGATGATAACCCGTGAAGCAATATACAAAGGATTGGATTCGTGTTTGACGCAATTATCGATCAGAATGTGTATATTTGGCAGTAGGAAATCTTCCTTGGGACTTGCTCTATTTAAATCCCGATATTCAACATACACCCTGACTTTTCCATCTCTCTTCAGAACCGATACGATGTTGGCTAACCAGGTTGGGTACTCAACTACCCTGAGGACTTTGGCTTTGATCTACTTAGTGACTTCTTCCTTGATTTTTACGCTCATGTCTGGTTTGAAATTTCTGAGTTTCTGCTTTACCGGTGGACACATTGGATTGGTAGGAAACTTATGAGCCACTATGGATGTGCTCAGTCCGGTAATGTCATCATAAGACCATGCAAAAATATCCTCATATTCTTTCAGGAAACGAGTGTATTCTTTCTTATCTGACGTTGATAGGTGAATACTTATGCGAGTTTTTTTGATAGTTTTAGAATCTCCCAAATTGATTGCCTCTGTTTCGTCCAGGTTGGACTTAGGTTTGTTCTTAAAATTCTCAACTTCTCTAATAATTTCCTCAGGTATCTCATCATTTTCTTCTGAGTCACTATCCTTATATTGCGTTGTCCCATTACATGTCACAGTCGTTAGTTCATCAAGGTAAGAAATAGTAATTTTGTAGAAGAAAAATATGAAAGATAATGATAATAAAACATCAAATTATTGTATAAATGTTGAAATGTTAAACAAAATATCGTCTAAGTGACTTCGAAACAATGTTTTCCAAAACAAAAATACCGAAAGGAAGATATTTAAAAATTAAATGCTCAAAGGGACTTGTTTTTCTAATAACATTAGTAGCCATGCTATCTCCGGACTCGTTTGGCCCTTGATGGTGTGGCTGTCCAGTTCCTGAGAAATGCTCCCCTCTCCACCGTCTGAATTGTGAGGCCTTCTTCCTCCTCTTCCTCAACTATCACATTGCAATCCATATCTTCGTCTTCTAGAAATAGGTTACTTAGCCCAGGCAAAGCTTCCTCTTCTCCAGATCCCCATATTGTATCGGCCACATGAAAGGTCTGACTTAGATGCAGCAGTGGCTGCTCAAGTGGGTAATGGGGACCACGCTGTGGGGTGACCAATTATCACATTCTTTCCATGTATACTGATATCCGAGCCCAAAAGTTGTACCATAGCGTTTCAACTGTATTGGTTTGGTAATGTCCTGGAGTTTCTTCCCAAGCTCTTTGCTGGGTTCATGCCCTGACCGTGCCAATATGCTTTCTATTTTACTGCTCCACCATTTATCTTTCTCAATTGCATTGACACGCTGGATGCGGTGATAAGTTTCTCCACCCAACTTTCTTCTATTCTCGACAACCGGGATAGTTTGACTAGTTTAAATGGGATTACTTCCATCTCTGTGAATAATTACCTCCTGATGGTTCCATTCGAACTTCATGGCCTCGTGTAACGTAGAAGCCACGACTCCAGCGACATGTATCCAAGGTCATCTCAGTAAAATATTGTACGTAGTAGATATGTCCAATACCTGAAACTCAACATCAAACCACGTCGGGCCCATCTGCAAACAAAGTTTAATTTCCCCAATTGTGGCTCTTTGAGACCCATCAAATGCCTTCACATTCATACTCTCTGCTCGTATCTCAAGGAAATCTTTACCCAACCTTTTCAGAGTAGTTAATGAACAAATGTTGAGGCTTGTACCCTCATCTATTAAGACTCTAGCGATGAATTTGTCCTTAAACTGTACTATGATGTACAGTACCGTGTTGTGACTTAATCCTTCAGGTGGTAGTTCATCTTCGTGAAATGTGATCTTTTGGATTTCCAGTACTTTCCTACCATGTTGGCCATCTCTCCACTAGTGATGTTATTAGGCACATAAGCTTCCTTCAACACCTTCATCAGAGTGTTCCTATGTGCCTAAGAATTTTGCAACAGCGACAAGATGGATATCTAGGCGGGTGTCTTGTTCAGATGATCAACGATAGAGTATTTTCTTGCTTGTACTTTCCTCCAGAGATCATCTGGACCAGTTCAATGACCAGTTGTTTGGTAGCAGCTTCCTTTTTTGTTCCTCCCAAATTTTCGTGTGTATAGATCCTTCCAGTTCTGGTCATTCGCTATGCAGTACAGACTCTTCCATTTTTGCTTTTCCTTTTCTCCTAGCTTCGGCAACATAATCCTAAGTTATGGCATTGGAATTGAGGGGTGGTATGGATGCTACCATCACAGTGAAGGGTGTGGCTACTTCTACTTCAAATGGAGTATGTGTAGTCGCAGGTGTTGTCACTTAAATTTCAAACGAAGCTGGTGCGGCTACTTCAACTTTGACCAGCGGTTGTATCTGTACCATAATAGGAGTGAGTGTGACTACAGGTTTAGGGTCGTCACATTCCCGAATAAGCCCAATTGACCCTTCAGGATGGGTTCATCGATTTCTATCACATTTACTCCTTCGCCCCTATGATCTGGGAGGGGATTATTGCAGACAACGGTGGCTTCCTTTGCTTGCATGACTTTCGTATCAACAAGGTTTGTATCTTATATTTCAGAGTGCGGCATTTATCAATAGTATGCCCCTTCATTCCGGAATGGTACGCACATATTTTGTTCGGGTTGACCTATTAGGAGGAGTTTTCCATGGCGACAGTAGGAATAAGGGCGACATATCCGGTGCCTTCAGTCTTTCATATAGTTGGTCGATGGGCTCACCAATAAGGGAGTATTGTCTGGGCGGTCTGCAATCGAAATCGGATCTGGGTTTTTGATAGTTTTGACGGGTTTGAGGTGAATGGTAATAGGCTGGCTGGGTGTTATAAGTGTGATAGGTGGTAGCGGGTTGACAATATCTGGGAGGTGAAGGTTTGTATGTAGGTGGAGGTGTTTGGTATGCGAGTGGAGATTTTGGACCTTGGGCTACCATCACTGCCCCTATTTCTTTCTTCTTTGATATACCCTACGACCGTAATGCTTTGTTCGTAGCCTGCAATGCCTCAAAGTTAGTTACCATCCCGCTCTTGATCCCTTCTTCAATCCTTCCCCGGAGCTTGATGATGTCGGAGAATTTTTGATTTTCGATGACCATTAACCTTTCATAGTATTGTGGATCCTGGGCTCTGATGAAGAATTTGTTCATCTGCACTTCTTCCAATGCCGGCCTAACCTTTGAAGCTTCTGACCTCCATCGAGTAGCATATTCGCAGAAAGTTTCCGTTGGTTTCTTCTTAAGGTTTTGTATGTAGAAGATGTCTGGTGCATTCTCTGTATTAAACCTTAATCCGTACATGAAGTCTGATGCCATGCTTACCTAATTAACCCACTTCTTGGGATTTTTACTAATATACCAAGAAAAAGAGTCTTTAGTGAGACTCCTAATGAATAGTTTCATGTGAATTCTTTCATCTTTCCCAACTCCCACGAGCTTGTCATAGTATGTCCTCAAATGTACCTTTGGGTCACCTATTCCGTCGAACATCTCGAACTTGGGAAGTTTATAACCCTCCGGTAGTTCTATGTCTGGATGAATGCATATATCTTCATAATTCATACCCTCAATTCTTTTGCCTCCTTCAACACCCTGGACTCGGCTTGTGATCTTCTTGAACTCCTCTGCCATGTTCTTAATGAGTAGGTCCTTCTTGGTGGATTCTGGTATGTATGACATTGGTTGAGCGGAGTGGCGTAAGGTTTCTATGTATATGGGATTGTTTTGGTGGGTGCTGGGGGCTGGAGTGTAGTGGTGATCATTAGTTGAATTTTGCGGATCAGAGATAGGTTGTGGGGTACTCTGAGAAGTATGGTAAGTGGTTTGAGGAAGATATTGGTGTTGAGGAGGAGGGGGTATTGGTGGAGGATTAGGATTTTGGGGAGGTGTTGCGTATTAATGGGGTACGGAGGATTTTGCGGACGTTATTTTGGTGTGTTCTAAGGAGGTGCTGGGTTTTGGGCATTTTGTTGGTTAATATATGGGAAGTTTATGGTAAGGGAGAGGTTTGCAAAGTTGAGGGTCTGCTCGAGTTCCCCTTGCAATTCCAGTATTTTCTCTTCTAACCGTAGGACTAAATCATTCTGGGCCGGAGTAATCCGACCATCCGAAGTTTCAATATTTTCCACGTGCGCAACATTTTCTTTCCGGATAACACTCATATAATCCATCTTAGCTTTTCCCTTACCTTTCGGATTACTTGGAGGAGGAGGTGGTGGAGGGCCTCTAGATTTGGTGTGATATGCTGACGATGCTAGTATGTGCGAACCAACCTTAAGGGATGGGAATAATCAAAATAAAGAAAAATGCAAAAAGGTAAACAAGCCAGTAAGGATTCTGAAAAGTATTTGCAATATTTAAACATGTATTGCAGAGATGCAAATTCGCGTCCTAATTTGGGAAACCTCATTGTGCTCGAGGTAAGCCTAACGACAAGTAGATTTAGAGAGATTTAATGTTTGATAAATGCTTCATTTCATTAATGTAATAAATAAGACGAACCTAAAAACGACAATAAATAAATGAGTTACTAATGGCATCTGCCTTATTACATTCAAATTCCAAACTGACTCAAAATAGATAAACCTAATCTACTTCGTCAAAGAGGGACCTTCCCCATATTTGACCCTCTTAGCTCCATCAATTAGATTCCCCGGGTCGTGCATGTCTAGCAGCAGGTATGCCCCTGCTGGGTCTCCTTCCTTGTTGCCCTCTGCATTCTGATAGTCTACGACCCTTTTCCTCATCTTCCCTTCCAGTTCCATTAGACCCTGCTCCAAATATTCCAACCTCTATGTCGACCTTGTAGCCATTTCCCTCCACTCGTTAATTGACCCCATGTCTAACTTGTGTTGTTTCAAATGCCTGGCTTCGGGATCAAGGACTTTTTTGCATAGCCTCTCATACTTCACTTGTGATTTGGCAACCTCATCTATGACCCTGTTTCGTTGACCAACCCCTGGCCCGACTATTCCTGCTATGTTATCTTCTAAACATGATGGGTAGAAGTACAGATGACCTGCACGATACCGATATGGCTCGATGGTATCCTTTTCCATGATAATATTCAAGTTCCACATGTGCTAGGCCTCACATTTTTATGAAATGGCGTCATTCTGAAAATCTGCTATGTAATGACTCATTTTGGAGACGCGTGGTATGACTTATTTTCTACCAGCTTGTCTTATGACCCTGATAGGAACATAGGGATGTATTCTCCTTAACTCAATCAACACCATCCGCTGAACATCCATGGATCTGATGATGAATTCGTTAGTGGGGAATCACTCGAACATCCAGTGAACCTTGTCTTCTATCAAATTGCTAAAAAATTGTGCCCATTCTATAGCATTCTCTGGCTGTGCAAACCTGCCTAGGATAAAGGTCATTATTTTCGGATTGTGGAAATCTATGTGATCATTCCATGGTCTCCGTGGAAACTCTTGGCGGTATTGGTCCTTCTGAAGATGTTCTAACAACCAAATCTGCAGCATCAAGTTACAACCCTCAAAATGTTTGAATCATTTCTTGCAATGATCTAGAGCCTGGTATTTCTTCTATAATCATTGGAACAATATTATAGGTTTGTCCCTAAATTACTTCCATTAAAGCTTTGGTTACCATGGCCAACCTGGTGTGAATTATGTCCCCTTGGCTTGGAAACACTATCATACCCAAAAAGCAGACAATGAATACAAAAACCCTACGATGAGTCCAACCCAGGGAAGTGATGGAGAATTCGTCATGGAAGATACGGTTAGATTTATTGTGTCTGTATCGTTCATAGAGGAAGTCAAAGGGTATGTAGGACTTCTTCTGGCAGTCCAATTCGTCATTCTTTTTCAAAAGTCCCCTGGTAGTGCGTTTTTTTGGTACTAGTAAACCAGGACTATCCCATAGTAATCCAGCGAATCCTCCTATTTCCTCCAAAAGAGGAGTCATTTCTATATTGCCAAAACGGAATACAGCCCTTTCTCCGTTCCAGAACATAGTAGCAACCTCGATTAACATGTTGTTTGGCTTGATGTACAACAACGAGGGTAAGTTTCCAAGAACCCTTTTCACGTGATTTTTATCGCTTGGCAAAAGGTTTTCCCACCAATCTAGGAATAATGGTGATATATTTTGGATCATGTCGAACCTGCGGACTTCGTGCCTCATTTTCTGCAAAATAAACAGAGTTAGACCCTTTACCCCTCCGTATTCGACTACTTACACATTACTAATTATCATGTCGGCATTTATCTCTCCAAATAATGCATATATCCTGGTTGCGCCCGCTGGGATTATGGAAATCCCGGTGAACTTTGGACATGGCTTTTTCTTAGGAGGTTATTATGCGGACAACATACTAACCCAGGCTAGGTTTGATTATGATGCATGTATAATTATTATCAGAGTAAGGTTTCTATAGAAGTCTAGACTGGTACCCTCAAGCGGACAGCTTGAGAGGGAAAGGCACGGAACCGTAGATTGTATCGTTGATCGACTAGTTTTACCGCAAATACACCTTTCCGAATTTAAAGGGTGATTTTAGGAAGAGCGCGGACACTCATCAAGTGCCGCTATGGTATTAGTACACATGAGTGGATTATGATGTTGAGCATGCTTTATGCAAAAAAATAACACATTGTCAAGTATTTTCACATGTTCAAAAATAAATGCAGTATTGAATGAACGTAAAGAAATAAAGGGAAGAAAAACAGGAAAGAAGTTAGTTTGCGAAATGAAGGAAATGTAATAAATCAAATAAAGGTGTAAGGGTTGGGGAGAGACATTTTATAGCAAAATTGAAAGTTGGGAACAAGTAAACACACATTGTAATAAGATGAAGAGTTGCATATGAGTTCATATAAATGGGAGATAGGGGAGATGATGTGCATGTAGCAATAAAGGAAAACAAGAGCGGGATATTAAAATAATAATAGAAATAAGCTTATGGAGAGAGACTAATTCATGCAGATCAAGTTCGTAATGGTAAGAGCCTAAAGATACTCCCCAGCAGAGTCGTCATGCAGTCGCACCCCTTTTTTCTCGCGAAATCAGCTTTCGACATTTTTGGGACAATTCCTTTTGAGAGGGTGGGGAATTGGAGTTGAATGAGTCACCACCTAACACATGAAGGTGCGTTAGGGCACCTAAAGCAGATAACTCATGTTACCAGTTACATCACCAGAGATGGGGTAAGGGCTCGAAGTTACTTTGAGGGGAAAGTGTTAGGCACCCCTTAAGGTCCACAACGATGGGTCCTGGCCGAACATAACTTATGAATTAATCTAATAAAGAAGCGAGGGATTATTTAATAGGGATGGGGGTCCTAAATTTTTTAGCCTAAAGTATCACCCCGTGAAACATAAATACATCTTAACACCCTCAAGTCGGAGTGATACTCATATTATTCAGCGGGCACAGACTATCATCTCTTGCTACCCGATTACTATCTTTAAGTTGTTGCCTAAAGCGCTCTAATTAATTCTAGTTCGTTCCTATGCGTGCACTACCCGTCCCTTACCTATGGCCTTGGAGGTATTAGGATCACTATTTGGGATAGTTCTGGACTAAACTTGGGTTGTTCAAAAATGTAAAAGACTAGGAGACAAACAAAACATGTTAGGACTAGCAAGTATAAAGCAAATATGGGCTCATGTTAACCTCCACACAAAAACAGCAAATGCACGCAACTAATTAGCAGGTTTTATTAATCTGTAGAATCATATAGACATGATATCTATGTGAGAAAATAGGCGAACAATGTTACATAGAAGCATCTTCATTAAGGCAGGTATTAGAACCTACTGTTTTGCCTACGGATTTTAATGAATGTCATCTAGGCACTTCAAACCGTAATGAATCACAGTTACAGATCCAAAATTGTTATTAAGTCCTATAGGCATATTGTCTAAGTGATGATAGTGGTGATTATGTTCGGAACCAATTGATAGAATCCTATAAGCATGATTTCTAATATCAAACTAACTTAAATCCTATAGGCATGATCTCTAGGATTCGAAACGGATTTTGATCCTATACGCATGGTATCTATTTCTAAATTGATTAGATCCCATAGGCACGATTTCTAGATTTGAAACCAGTTTTTGTCCTATAGATATGGTATCTATTGAGCAGTAATACTGGCAGAAATTGTACATATTACATGAAAGGAAAAACAGTAAGATCAACGTTGAGGTCCAAAAACTTGTTGCGGCCAAACGCACACGCAAGTATACGCAGTCGTCAAGTAATAAAGTGACTAAAAGTCGGATGTCGAACCCACGAGGACTTGTGATTAACTATTAACTAAATTAGACTATCCTAATTATCTATACAAGAATTAAACCTAGAAGTATTTGATTCTAAACTAAGCAAATAAAGAAATATAAATATTGAACTTTGAACAGAGGAAGAGCAAATTTTTATGATATCAATGTAATGAAAACGATCTAGGGTTATGGGCTATCTAACATTCCTATTGTATTCTTCAATTGAATTAACTAACTAATTTATCTAGTTTATTGGTTGACAGGGTTAATATTGCTCATAAGAATCTGTCAAGTCCTTACTCGCCTATTCAAGCCAACCTAACTCCTATATGTCTATGGAATTAGAATCAACAAGAACGCATTTATAATTCCTGTAAATCAACCAAGCAAGACAATTAGGTATATGTCTATCCTAACCGCGAATCCGTTCCCCGATGCCTAGGTTCAAGAACTTGCTCTATTAAATCCTATATGCAATCTAGGATTCCCAATTTCGAGTTCAACTCTAGATTCGTAGATAGTATTCAATTGGTGATCAAGCAATCAAATAATTAAGCACAAGATTGAATAAATAAACCAATACAATAAATCAAGAAATCAAAATCAATATTCAAATGACAATAGTCATGAAAGAACCACAACCCTAGAACTAGAAGTTTAGCTCCACATAGACATGGTAGCAAAACAACAAATCATATAAAGAAACATAAAAATTAAAAAGGTTGGTGGAAGAAAATATGAAACCCGGCCTCCACGGCGGCTCTGTGCTCTTCCTTGGTCAAAAATTGCTCTCAAGAACGTTCTCCTATGTATATATACCATGTAGGGTAGGGCCCAAACAATTATACCTTCTCCAATGTGAAAAAGGACACTTTTTCCGGGCTTGACTAGCGCGGTCGCGCACCTGGGCGCGCATCTGGGCGCGCTAGTTGGACAACTTTCTGTCCTGGGCGCGCTAAAACTAGCGCGACCGCGCTATTGCATATTTTTCACCCTGTTCCATTCCGAATTTTAAAAAACGTAAAACATGAAAGTTGTAGCCCTTTGACTTAGATTTCCAAAAATATATTGTGGAGCCAAAATGGAGATCTCAGAAAAAAGTTATATCTATTTTACTAGACAGTGCGCAATATGCCTACTGGATTCTTCGTTCGCTCTAACTATCATCCGTTGACCCCCAAACACGATCTCGGCTTAATTCCTTGAACTTTTACTCAAATTTCAAAGCTCCAAATCACTTGAATTCATTCCATAACATCTATATAGCTCGGAATCACTCATACAAGGCATAAAACACACAGTTAGTGCAAGACACTAGCGATTAAAGCGCAAACTCAACTAAAGTGCAGTAAATTAGAGTGTAATAAGCAACTAAAATACGTAATTATAGCCTATCATCAATATAACCTATAGGGAGGATTTCTAACGCAATTTGATTTCCTATAGGGAGGATTTCTAATGCAATTTGATTTCCTATAGGTAGGATTTCTAGTATGCAAGCATAGTACATCACTCACACAATTTCAATAGAGATGAGGTAAAACAGGATTAATAGAGCAAATGAAACCCTATTAGCACGATTTCTACCCGGATTGCCCAAAGAGAATAAAGTCCCTTCCCTATATTACTATATACCCCGGAATTTGTTTGTTACAAACTTATTGCAGGCCAGAGTAAATGATTAATTACATAATAGTAGCAAGATAAACTATAAGGATCCTTCATTAATCCCAACTGAATCTGGGAACCAGGCTTTCACACCAATCAACTTTGAGGCTCATTTCATAAGTACACCATAGCCAAAATATGAGTGATAGCACATATAAAACTAGGTTTCTGGTGTATCAAAGTTCCCAAGGGCCTCAGGGACCCAAAGCAATGCTCACACCAGAACCATGTGCTCAGCAGATGATTCACAAGAGATGGGTAACTAGTTTCCAGCATGTTAGAGTTCAGAGGACTCTCATGTGGACCTTGAGCAGTGCTCACACTAGGGTGGTTGAGAACCTAAGGGACTAAGAGTGAGGTTTTAAAAATCAGCATATAAAAGGGAAAATATGCAGATTTCAAAATAGTTTTCTTTCAGAAGAAACAAGCTTTTAGAATTGAATTCAGAAAACAACAAAGTTTGCAAAGTACATAGTTTCAAACAGGTTAATTCAGAGGAGAGACCTAATTACACTAACGGAGCATGCTGACATCCAAGAAAATCATGGTTTAATCACATCAATGACTTAGACAAAGCAATCAGATCATCACATGACATACTAACAGATAAGGCACATGAGTTAAGCAACAAATTAGGATAACTTAACTAATTACATGCTTGTAAAATCCTAAGAATGCAAGGTTCAAAACAAGTGCAGGATTAACAAACAGTGTGCCCGGAGAAATTTGAACATTAAGCTAACTTATAAGAGGATTCATATTATCCAAAATAGCTAATTTTAAACTAACAGTATTAACCACAAGATTATAAGAGAGTCATAGGAGCATAAAAGTAGAATCATGCTAAAAGTAAGGTTCAAGACATATTGTTCAAGTAATACTGATTATGAAAAACATATAGAATGAAATGGCAAGGGGTTAGGGCTTACCATATAAGAAAGAAAGCAAGTAGATATGCTACAACAGTTAAGCTCCAGAATCACTTGGCCTTGGCTGTCAACCGTCTAAGACCAGAAACAATGAGCACAGAATCAGAGTCAAAGAGCCAAGTTTTTAGTGAGAGTTTGAGTCTGTCTTCTAACGTAAGAGGAGAGGGGTTTAAATAGCATTACACTAGGGTCCATAAATAAGGTAACAATCAAACAAGGAAGGAAAAAAATTAATAAAAGAAGTAAAACTCTGAACATTATTTAAGGTAATCCAACAATAATAGTACATAGATGCGTGAAATATGCAATCAAGGTAATTTAGGAAATCAAACAAGTCTGAAAATCAAAGACTCTTAGGTAATAATTAAAGGCAAGAGCCATAGATAGATAGACAGAATTAGCAAGGAAGTGAGGAATCGGAACCCTAATTTTAGGGTAAGTAAAATAGTCAGAAATAACCAAAGGAATAACACAGATGCACATAGATACAAGAGAACATTGAAGAGAAAATAATCAGAATTAAGGAATCATAATAGATTAGAAAAGATCTGAGCCCTAATTCTGGGCGAGTAGAATCACAATAGTATGCACATAGACATGTATACTGAACATTAGAGAAGATATTCAACCAAAAATAGAACCAGAACATATCTTAAAAGATCAGAGCCCTAATTTTAGGGCAAATGAGATTAGTCACAAAAACTTTAAAGAAAATCACAAAAAAATGCACATAGACGGATATCAAAGAAGGTACTTAACAAAAGATAGAACCATAATAGATCTTTGAAAAGATCTGGGGACCTAATTTTAGGGTGAGTAAATTAGGTATAAAACTTTTGACAAAAAATCGCAAAAACGTTCAAAGATAGACATGCGAAAACATAAATAAGATTTTTAAGAAAAAATAAGAACAAAATCTCAACAGATCTTTAGGGTAAATAAAGAATAAAGAAAAATCTGAGAGATTCATGCCATAAAGAGACAGAAAATGAACATAGATGGAAAGAAGCACAGATCTGAACCGGATTTGGTTCACAATAGGAGAGATCTGCTCGCCATGTTCGGCAAACAATTATGTAACACCAAAAATAAGTAGCCAGTAGCAAGAAAGGCTCAATAAGGTAAGGGAATCATTGATTGATTTCATTTTGGGTTGGAACCGGAGGGGGTAATAGGTGACAACGCTAGGGTTTGAAGGGAGGACGGATAAGAGACGAGAGCATATGAGGACGGCATCTTTGGGATTATGAGGGTTAGGGCTTGGGATAGGTAAATTAAAAGGGGGTGAGGTGATATGAGCTGTTGATCTTCAGAGATCAATGGCTGTGATTTAAAAAAGGGTTGGGTCGAGGTATGAAATGAGTATGGGTCTGGGTATTGGGTATTTGATGTGGCCTGGTTTATTAGGCTAGGGTAATTGGGTAGTGTAGGTAATCGGGCTAGGTCCGAAAATGGGGTTTTAGGGGACTATATTTTAAATACCTAATTTAACAAATAAATAATTTATAAGAAACTAATTAATAAATAACAAAAATATCACTTGTGCATGAAAATGATTTAAAATAATTACTTATAATTATAAATTATAAAAAATCATTTTTTGTGTAAATAATGTAATTATGTATATATATGGGCTATTATTGCAAAATATGCAGTTTTAGCCTAAGGATGCAAAATAAGTATATATAAAAATATTTAATGCTTAATATGGATATAAATGATAAAAAATTAAATAATAAATTATTATAAAATTATTTGTGATGCAATTAATAATTATTTATATAAAAATGCAGGAATAAATTAATTTAAAACCTTTAAAAATTATGGAAAATACTTGATGATGCTCATGCGCTATTTTGAAGGTATATATGTATATTTGAAATATGTGAGGGAAAAATTGGGTATCAACAGCTGCCCCTCTTTACCCGGAAGGATAAAAGAGTTGTCGGGTAAAGAAATGATGACCGGAACATACATAGCCCAACATGGCCGCAACTTATAATAAACTGTAGGCGGCCATGCGTCATATGCGCCAGCCACAAAACATCAATACGTGTTCGGGCTGAGGAGGCTACTATGAGTATCAATACCGGACAACCCAAAAAAAATATAAATGAGGGCCTACAAAGCCAATAACATACAGTACATTTTGAATATGTGTCTACAAAGTCTCTAAGAATATCTGACATCAAAATATCGTCGGGACAGGGCCTCGACCTACCCGTAAGTCTATAACAAAATCTGATATCATGACCTCTAGACTCGACTATACTACAGAGAGATGCAGTCTTACCGATGTCCCACTGAATATTAATCCTGTCTACTTCGAGGGCTCGTCAAAGTGATTACTTGCACCTGCATGCATGAAGTGTAGCACCACAACAATGGGACGTGAGTACAATGAGATGTACCTACTAGGTAAGGCAGAAAGCAATACATATAAATAAATTCTAAAAACTGAAAAGCATGAATGAATACAAAAATAGTCTGCTGAATGATAAGAATAAGAGTGAGCTTACCACGTACTGTAAATCGACTTACTACATCGCTATCACTTGGACCACTTGGTCCTTCAATCTAATTGAACAACTGAACCTATAATAAGATTCCGAACTATTTTTATGAACCGTTACTCAGTGATCTCTTGTTGCATCGTCGTTGTTGCTTATTTTAATAACATAATATGGCTCTTACGTATAGAAAGGTAGACCGCTCGTAAGGCACATTACAACACTACTATCTGGTGGCACGTATGTGTAGAAAAGAAGATCGTCCCAATGGCTCAAAACATTCGGGTCGAAATATGCATACAAATGGGACCGTCCATAGCCAAACTTTATCTTACCTATGTGTTCCATTGATCGTCTAGGTTAACTTTTACTATCCCCTTAAGCGTTCATAGAAAGTTGTTAAGACCTCAGTTTGCTCTCCGTGAACTATCGTGACGGCACCTAGTCTCTATGACTAGGTAAGCCTAACAAATGCGGAAAAGAAATAATTTGCGGAAAGAAAATAATATAAAACTGAGATAGCAACATGAAATAGTTTACGATGCCGCCTGGCATATAACAGTACAAGAATCTCAGCCTAACACTCCCAAATCCAAATTCCCATGAATCACAAGCTAAGAGGTACATTAAATGCTCTAACTCCAGAAATGTCTATCAAAAGGAAAATACAGAAGGGCTATACTAGTACAGAAAGATAGAAAAGGGACTCCTCGGTCTGCGAACACGGTAGATATACCTCGAAGTCTCTACAAAAGGGCCTCGCCTCAAGGATGATAAGACTGAGTGGAAGTACCTGATCTACACATGAAAAACATGCGCAGAAAGGGCATGAGTACACCGTAGCGGTACTCAGTAATGCCAAGCCTAACCTTGGTCGGGTAGTGACGAGGAAAGTCAGGGCCCTACTTAGATTAAATGGAATACAAGGTATAACAGTATATAATAAGATAGTATAATCAATTGCAACAGTAAGAAGTAACATAAGATAGAAAGAACAACAACGACTATAACAATGACAAGGTAATCACGGAAAGGAATACAGCTTACAGAGATAACAATCGGGGATCTCTCAGTATCCCGAGGATCTCTTAGTATCCTCAATATGTGTGCCTGGTATCTTTCAGTATCCTCAATATATATGCTGGGGATCTCTCGGTATCCCAAGGATCTCTTAGTATCCTCAATATGTGCTTGGGATCTCTTGGTATCCCGCACTACAGTTCAAATCAATATATATATATATATATATATATATATATATATATATATATATATATATGCAGGGGATCTCCCGCGATACCGTCCGGTAGTCCCAAAGTAAACACGCAGAAACAACACGAAGAATACACAATTAAACTCAATTTCACACCAAGGTAAAACAAGTATTTCTAACCTAGCATGCTTCACATAGTCCAAATAAGGCAGGTTGAGAAAATAAAACAATTTATGTAATTAGCCATGATTCCCTAAGCTAACAGCAGGCCTAAATTGAAAGTAGAATAAACAGGAAGGGAAAACACAATTGAAGTTACTTAATGAAAATATGATTTTCAACAATTAGCACAAGTACGCACTTCTTACCTCACATACAAGGCATTTCAATTATCAACAATACCAAATCCTAAGGGGAGTTTCCCCCACACAAGGTTAGGCAAGCCACTTACCTCGAACCGGCTCAAAATCAACCCGAAACCATGTTCTTGCCACGAGTACTCGACTCCAAATGGCCCAAATCTATTGAATTCAATTGCATAACGTAAATAAAACTTCATGTAACTGATTCTACAAATAAATTCTAAGCTAATACGCAAAATTAGAAAAAATGACCAAAGCTCCCCGTGGGCCCACGTCTCGGAATCGAGTAAAATTTGCATTTTCAAAATCCTCATGCTCTCCCAAGTTTCATCATAACAAAAGTACCAAAATCAGACCTCAAATGGTCCCTCAAATCACCACTCAAAGCTCTCTAATTAATCAAGCCCTAACCCCCAATTTACCACTGATTTTCCTTCAATTTTCATCCTTAGAATGAAAAAATCACCATAATAACGAGCTTAAGGACCAAAAGCTTTACCTCAACGAATCCCTCTGTAAATGTCCCTTAAAAATGCTCCCCAAAGCTTCTTCCGGTTTAAAAATAGTTGAAAAATAACTCAAATTCGCGAAGGCATCTATTTATATGTTCTGCCCGGCAAATCTGCCTCTGCGGCCAAGGGACCGCACCTGTGGTCCTGCTTTTGCGAAACTAAAGTCGTATCTATGACAATTGACTAAAACTCAGCTTCCGCACCTGCGATTACCCTTACGCAGATGCGGTGGTGCTTCTGCGTTGAACATCCGCTTCTGCGGTCCCTGCTGGCTCGCCCCCTTTTCACTTCTGCGATGATAGCGTCGCTTCTACGGCTCCGCACCTACGGGATCTAACCTCAGGTGCGGTTATGACAGAAGATCAGTAGCTTCAGCTGCTTCAAGCCAGTCCCAATCCTTCTGACAACCCTCCGAAATCATCCCGAGACCCCCGGGACCTTAACCAAAAATACTAACAAGTCCAATACCACTGTTCAAACTTATACAAATCTTCAAAACACCTCAAACAACATTGAATCAACCAATTAGTATCGGATTCAAGCCTAAGAACTCCAAAACCTCTCAAATTACGCTTTCGATCAAAAAGTCTATCAACCCTCGTCCGAATGACCTAAAGTTTTACACACACGTCACGTTTAACACTACGGAGCTACTCCAACTCTCGGAATTCCATTTCGATCCTTAGATCAAAATCTCACTATCGAATCGGAAACTTCAAAAATTCAACTTTCGCCATTTCAAGTCTAAATAAGCTACATACCTCCAAAACACAATCCGAACACGACCCTAAGTCCGAAATCACCAACAGAGCTAACGGAACCGTCAGAATTGTATTTCAAAGTCGTCTTCACATTGCTCTGAGTACGGCCCAAATTCTACAACATACACTCTCATTTAGGGACTAAGTGCCCCAAAACTCTCTGAAACTCCAAATAAATCCTCCCGGCAACTCACAATATTAGAAACAAACACGAGGAATGCAGTTAATAGAGGATCGGGGCGTAAACGACCGGCCGGCTCGTTACATCCTCTTACACTAAAACATTTGTTCCTCCTCGAACGAGCATAGAGACATACCTAAAGTAGTGAAAAGATGAGGGTAACGGCTGCACATATCCTGCTTGGTCTCTCAGGTCGCCTCCTCGACCGGCTGATCGCGCCATTAAACCTATACTGATACAATGTTCTTTGACCTCAGCTTTTGCTGCATGTCCAATATCGCCATTGTCTCCTCAACATAAGATAGATCTTTGTCCAACTGGACTAAACTAAAATCCTACACGTGCGACGGACACTGTGATCCTCCGGAGCATCAAAACATGAAATACCGGATGAACTTCTATCAAATTGGGAGGTAAGGAAAGCTCTTAAGCAACCTCCCCAACATGCCGCAATATCTCAAAAGGACCAATAAACCTCAGACTCAACTTCCCTTTCTTCCCGAATCTCATAACGCCCTTCATAGGCGAAACCCGAAGCAGAACCTGCTCTCCAACCATATAGGACACAACACGAACCTTCCGGTTCGCGTAACTCTTCTGTCTGGACTAGGTTGTACGGAGTCTATCCTGAATCACATTAACCTTCTCCAAAGCATCCTGAACCAAGTTTGTACCCAATAATCTAGCCTCACCCGGCTCAAACCAATCCACCGGGTATCTATACCGCCTACCATACAAAGCCTCGTACGGTGCCATCTGAATGGTGGACTGGTAGTTGTTATTGTAGGCAAACTCCACCAATGGAAAGAACCGATCCCAAGACCCTCCAAACTTAATCACATCGACACGGAGCATATCCTCAAGAATCTGAATAGAGCACTTGAACCGTTCGTCTGTCCAAGGGTTAAATGTTATACTCAACTCCACCCGAGTACCCAACTCATGCTGTACGGCCCTCCAGAACCGTGATGTGAACTGAGTACCTCTATCTGATATGATGGAAACTGGAATACCATGCAGACGAACAATCTCCTGGTTATAAATCTCCGCCAATCGCTCCGACGAATAGGTAGTACGCATAGGAATGAAATGTGCGTGTGAGGCCCCATAAAAATTTTTGGCTCAAAACCTAGTATCTTGTGGTGTCGACTCCGAATATGTGTTAGGAATGCGTAGAATTCGGACCCTTCGTATTGATCTAAGCTTGTAAAAATCAAAAGAATCAATTTTTCCAGAAAATGCCATTCTGCGGCCCAGAATGCGGTCGCAGATCTAGTATGCGGACCGCATTCCTACCGCAGAGTGAAACAGAAGAGTTGTCAAAATTATTATGCGATCGCATAACCAATATGCGGACCGCATAATCGTCGCATAAGTTCCTCAAGGATTTGTGAAGGTCAGTTCTGCGGTGCACAATGCGACCGCATAACAGGAATGCGGACCGCATTCCTGTCGCAGACCCAAACAGACTCCTCAAGGTTTTGGGGGCACTTCTGCGGTCCAATCTGCGGACCGCATTTCGTTTCTGCGATCGCAGAATGCGATCGCAGATCTTGCTCGGGCTTCTATTTTTTTAAATTTTTAAACCCGACCCCTTTGAAATAAAACACCCATCCCCCTCATTCTTTAACGATCTTTTGCACAAAATAAGAGAGAGGAAGAGAGGGTCTTGAGAGAGAAAGTCATCTTCTCCAAAATTTGGTTCTTCAAAACTATCCGGGCCGGGAAATTTCAAGCTTATCTTCATCCCCCTTTTCTTGCAGGTAAAATCCCTAACCCTTTTCATTGAATTTCAGGTTTAAACTAAGGGGGGGGGGGAGTCTCATGCATTGGTTCTTGAAAATAATGGTTGAACTCATACATGCATTCCTTTCTATAACCTAAATCTAGTAGGAGTAGTTGGGTGGGAGCAAAGACTTGTACAAAGAAGGGGCTGATAACCTAGATAAGTTTGAGAAGCATTTGTGAACCCCAATTCTAAGTTATGTGTATTAAATTGTGCACTAGATTGACGTTGCTAGATTATTTGGTGAATTGGAAATAGAAGTTAAAAGGGAATTCAGGTCCAGGTATGTATGGCTAACTTTGATCTTTGTAAAATCACCTTGCTTGGTGTTCAATATTTGGTACGTGTTGTCTACTTGGGTTATTTGTGAAGTTAAACTCTTGCTAGTAATATGTGTTTACTTGTGTGAACCATTTGTGAATTCATGTAAATATTGTGCCTTAAACGTTGTTGGTTATGACGCCCGATATGATTGTGCAAGTAAATGGCAATAAACCAAGTGGTGATTGCGAATGTGTTATGTGGTAAGAACTGTGAAATAAATGATGCAAAGGAATCGAGATTGGTGAAAATTGAGATAACTGTGGTAACATCCTTTGTGGCTAGTTGTGGAAAATTATTGTTGTGATTTAAATGGTACAACGGGTTGTTGAAAAAGATGGAAATGGCATTGATAGTCATATAAACCCTGTGTGAGTTGTGTTGTTGTTCCTTGAGATGTGTTGTCGTTGTTATTGGGATTTGTTGTTGTTGTTCCTGAGTCTTGTTGTTGTTCTCCTTGTAAATTGTCATTGCTGTGGTATTGTTTGTGAATTGTGATTGCTCGGTGGGATCGGGTTGCGCGCCGCAACACAAAGTAATAAGGTGTGGGTTGTGGTGATAAGGGTGGCCGAGGTAATAAGGGTGGCCGAGGTAATAAGGGTGGAAAGCGATCGAAATCACTATTGAAATGAAATTATGAACAAATTGTGAAATTATTGATGTGGAAATGTGGAAGGGGAAAACAGGAGAGATTGTAAACTTGTTTGGCTTGATTGTTCCTTCTTTGTGTATTTGATTGTTATTTCCATTACGATTACATACTTGCTTATAAATTGTGAAATTATTGATGTAGAAGTGTGGGAGAGGAAGCAGGAGAGATTGTATACTTGTTCGGCTTAGTTGATCCCTCTTTGTTGATCTGATTGTTGTTTTTATTACTGCTACATACTTGCTTATGGTTCGAGTTTACTTGGAGCAAGGTTTGTTCAAACATACTAGTACAATTCAAATGTACTAACGTCCCTTTTGGCCGGGGGCGCTACATTCGTGTTATGATTGTAGGTGGATCCGTAGCAGGTACTCTAGTCCATCGATCGTAGCTCCCCTTCGTCCTCCATAAGCTATTTGGTGAGCCCCTTTCCTCTCGGGGCCCTGCGTGGCTCAGGCCGCTTGTTTCCGGAGTTTTATTTTGATTTTTGTGTAAGGTATAGCCGGAGCCTTGTTACCGGCAAATACCATATTATCCTGTTGTACTTTTAGAGGCTCTGTGGACAGTAGATGTGGGTTAAGAACTTGTGTAAATCTATGTTCATGTGTTGGGCAAAAAATTTGTAATTTCGTTAACTATTATGTACGTATATATGTTTTGCAAAAAGGTGTTCTAAGTTAATCATATGGCTAATTCTTGGAATATTGAGTAAGGAAAACATGGGGTAACACGTGGGTTAGGAAAGGCACCCAGGTCGCCGGTCATGTCCCTCGAATTTGGGGCGTGACATATTCTGTGCACCCAGGTTCTACAAAAATGTATCATGATCTCAATGAAGTTTATTGGTGGAACAACATGAAAAAGGAGGTGGCGGACTTTGTGGCAAGATGTCCGAACTGTCAGCAAGTGAAAGCCAAACATCAAGCGCCCGTTGGATTGGCTCAAAACATAGAAATTCCGATGTGGAAATGGGAAATGATCAACATGGATTTTGTGGTAGGGTTAACGCACTACGCGTAATTTTGACTCAATTTGGGTAATCGTGGATCGACTCACGAAATCAGCGCACATCTTGCTAGTCAAATCCACTGACATAGCGGAATAATATGCTCAGTTGTATATCAAGGAAATAGTCAGGTTCCATGGTACTCCGGTCTCAATCATTTCAGATCGAGGGGCTCTGTTCACGGCCAACTTTTGGAAGAAATTTTAGCAAGGTTTGGGCACGCAGGTAAATCTTAGCACAGCTTTTCACCCTCAGACCGACAGGAAAGCACAACGGACTATTCAGATGCTTGAGGACATGTTGTGTGCTTGTGCTCTTGATTTCAAAGGTAGCTGGGATGATCGTTTTCCACTCATAGAGTTTGCTTATAACAACAACTTCCACGCTATTATCCAGATGGCACCATTTGAGGCATTGTATGGTAGGAGATGTAGGTCTCCCATTGGGTGGTTCGAGGTTGGAGAAGCTGAATTGATAGGGCCAGACCTTGTGCACCAGGCCATGGAGAAAGTCAAAATTATTAAAGAAAGGTTGAAAACTGCTCAGAGTCGCCAAAAGTCTTATTCGAACGTTCGCCGCAGAGATTTGGAGTTCAAAGAAGATGATTGGGTGTTTTTGAAGGCTTCCCCCATGAAGGGTATCATGCGGTTTAGGAAGAAAGGAAAATTGAGTCCAAGGTATGTCGGACCGTACAAGATCATTTAGAGGATTGGTCAGGTGGCATACAAGCTCGAGCTTCCACTCGAGATGTCATTGGTACACCCGTTCTTCCATGTGTCTATGTTGAAGAAGGTCGTGGGAGATCCGTCCACTATTGTGCCAGTTGAAACTATTGAGGTTAATGAAGAACTGTCCTACGAAGAAGTTCCAGTTGCCATTCTTGACAGGCAGGTCCGAAAATTGAGAAATAAGGAAATTGTCTCCGTAAAAGTGTTATGGCGGGACCAACAGGTTGAGGAGGCCACTTGGGAAGCTGAGGAAGAAATGAGAAGGAAGTACCCATATTTGTTTGTATAGCCATGTAATAGTTTTTATACATTGGGTTCCTATGAACTCCGTATCCTTGATTTGATCTATGTAAAACTGTTCTATTTTGTTTTGGTTATATGTTGCCTATGCGGCTGTGGTTAGTGTTGTGCAAGTTATGTTATGTCTATGAAATAAGTATATGCTGTTAGGATATGTTTCTGGGCTCTCCGGCAGGTGGATAGGCCTAGATACAAAGGAAACTCTAGCAAAATTTTCAGAAATTTAGGGAGTTAGTCAAATTTGGGGCTGTTGACATTTTCCATGATTGTGAAAAGCTGAGGTTGCATAAAGATTGCTAATGAGTGAACCTTGATCATCATTCAAGGACGAATGATCCTAAGTGGGGGAGGATGTAAGGCCCCGTGAAAATTTCTACTCAAAACCCGAGAGCTCGTGGTGCCAAGTTAGGAATACGTGTTAGAAATTTGTAACAGTTAATGATCTATGCATTAAAGGTTAAGGAATAATATTTTCCAGAAAAGTGCATTTATGCGGTTGCATAATAGCTATGCGAACCGCATAGTCGCCGCGGAGTCAGACAGTTTGATGGTAATTTTGAGGTCAACTATACAGCCAACTATGCGATCGCATAATCAATATGCGGGCCACATAGTCATCGCATAATCCCCTTGGAATTTTGCGAGGGGAAGTTCTGCGGTGCATTATGCGACCGCAGAACAGGTATGCGGACCGCATTCCTGTCGCATACCCGGGACGTTTGTTCAGGTTTTTGAAGCCATTTTTACGGTCCATTTCGCGGGCCGCATGTCAATTATTCGATCACATATGCGATCGCAGATTTTGTCGGGGCTCCTATTTCTAACTTTTAAAACACGACCCCATCCTATTAAAAACACCCCATTAGACCCATTTTCTATTATTTTACTGCATATAGAGTGAGAGAGGAAGTTCTAGAGAGAGAGAGGGAGTGATCTTCATCAAGTCCCCACTCAATTATTTCCCCAAATCCTTGAAGATTGTCAAGTGATATTACTAGGTCTTCACCTTAAGAGGTAAGAACTTGTGCCCTAATCTATAATTTCAAAATTTCTATTAAAAATAAGTAATTAGCAAGTGAGTTCATGGGTATAAGGGCTGATAATCTTGCATGCATAAAAGATAATGGGGTATGGTGAGGTGAACTAAAAAGGATAGCAATTGGAGTATAAGATTGAAGAAATCTCTCACAAAAGGGATCTAAGATCACAATGCACACTTAGTGCTTGATAATATGCTCAAATGAGCTAGAATCTTAATCATGTCTCTAATTCTTGGTTCAATTTGTAATTCCTATAAACTAGATTGAAGTTGCTAAGAGTCCTGGAACTTTGTAAGAATTTATGGAAAGTCCTATTGAGGTATGTATGGCTAAAACCCTGTCTTTTTAGAAATTGAGCTCCGTTGGTGTTTGTGTAAATGCGGTAAGATTAAAGTTGGATTGTTGTATTGATTGCTATTTTACATGAATTGGTGTTGCAACTTTATAAACGTGAAAGGTATGTCTCAATATGATCAATGTGCTATTCTTGATAAGTTGAAAAGGTGCGAAGAATATTAATCATGTTGAAATGATATTCTTAAAGCTACGTTTGTTGTGCCTTCTATGTGAAGTTTTATCTATGCTTACAATTCAAATTGCTCTTGTGTGCACCTATTATCCTAAATTGCAAAGCTAACATTGAAATTGGGAATGATGTGAAATATGCCCTACTGCCAAAAATGATATGATAGTTGCGGCCCTAAGTGCCTATGAAACGATATATGTGAAACAAAGATTGAAACGAGATGATTAATGAGAAGGGAACAACGCCTTGGTAAGGCGGCCTAGCCGATCGGGCCAAGATCGGACGCCATGCCGCACACATGGTGGTATTGTGCTAATATTGAATTCCGGAAAAGGAAAATGAGATTATGATTGAGGTATATGTCTCAAATGAGGCAACCTAGCCGATCAAGTCGAGATCAGGCTCCGCTCAAGATAGCAGTGGTATTGTGAACAATGATGAATAGTATGAAATGCCCCAAACTAAAAGCAGTGGAAAATTATGTGAAAGTCATATGATTCTTTTATTTAATGATGTGGTGATCATTTTAAGCTTTCGAATTATACTTGTGATTTCCTTATTCTTGTATGAAAGTTCTTTCAAACTAGATGGTGTTTAGTTATACATACTAGTACTATTCTATGGTACTAACGTCCCTTTTGCCGGGGGCGCTACATTTTTAAATGAATGTAGGTGGCTCTATAGCGGACAGTGCCGATCGCACGTAGCAGAGTGTCCTCCTCTCGGTGTCTTGGTGAGCTCCTTTTTCCTTCAAGGGGTTATGTTGTACATCTTTTGTTGTAGACTTCAACTTTTCAGGTATAGCCGGGGCTTTATTGCCGGCGTTGTCATAATTTGTCTTTTGTATCCAAAGAGGCTCTGTAGACGTTTGTGTGGGTTATGTATGGGTGTTGGATGGGTTAATGAACTGTGTTGTAACTCTATACTCTAGTTCGTCTAAACTATAACTGTATGAAATCTCGGAAACTTAGCCATGATTTAAGATTTGCGATATAAAAATGAACTAACAATGTTGAATGTTCAATTTTCCTATTGTCTAAATAAATGAAAGCAGGGTTTCCTTAATCGTATTGAGTTGGGTAGAAAGTTTCAATAAGGCTTGCTCAGTTGGGTTCACTCGATTAAGCGCCGGTCGCGCCTCCTGAGGTTGGGGCGTGACACTCTTTACCCTGGATCTAGCAGAATCCCCTTGGTGGCTAGAAGAACTAGGTGAAACATTTGATCTTTAGGCCTGGGGAGCCACTATCTGAGCCAACATCTATATGGCTCCCCTAAGATCCCCATAAGAAACACTAGAATCAGAAGCTGGGGATGGAGGTGGAACTGGAACATCAATTGGAGGGATTGTTGCACCCTCAGTAGATGTAGGAAGTGCTGCAGTCTGTTCAGGTGTAATAGAATCAGGCAGTGTAGTAGTCTGGGATATTCTCGCCCCTCGGGTACTCACCCGCATCATCAAATAGAGTATCAACTGCCACTTCTGGGGCGGCATTGGCTCCTTGGCCAGTTCTTGCTTTCTTCTTAGGTGCCATGTACTAAAAGTTAGAGCAATGCACGAGTTAGAGGAGGGACAGTTTAACAATCAGTTTTTATCGCACGATCTAGAATATCAAAGAAGAAATTATTCCTAAATGTTCAAGTATCCCCCTAATTATAGATATGGTTGACCACACACTGTTAAGAAGGCCTCTACTAGACACGGCTTCGAGACATCCTAGGACACTTTAAAACCTTAGGCTCTGATACTAAATTTGTGACGCTCCAAACTTGGGGAGCGCGACCGGCGCTCAACCGAGTGAACCCGGCTGAGCAAGCCTTTTAGATTCTTTCTGCCCAACCTCACTAATGATTAAAGAGAAGACATATTTTCATAATTAGATAATAGAGAGATCCTTTATACAAAACTAAATCATTTCATTAGTTACTTCATTTAAAAGCCTCAAAATACACACATTCATGTGGTCTGAAGTGGAACAAGTGATCAAAATACAACATAGCTTGTTCGACTATTCTAGCACCTATGTATAACCCACATTGTGTCTACGGAGCCTCTAAAAGATACTAAAGAGTATTATGATAGTGCCCGCAACAAGGCTCCGACTATACATCAAAATGTGATAATAATATGAACAGAAGATAAAATACATGACCCCGGGATGAAGTGGGGCTCACCAAGTCTCCTAGAAAGAGGGTGTACCACTATCGCTGAACAACACTGCCTGCTATGGAACCACCTGCATCCATTTAAAGATGCAGCGCCCTCGGCAAAAGGTGCGTTAGTACCGTCAAATAGTACTAGTATGTTTAACTAAACACCATCTCAATATAATGAACAACAATACAAGGAGGAACAATCATGAAATAAATAGAAGCCTCAAACAACACCAAAACATCAAGTTAAGAATCACATAAGTTTTCAAGTAAATTTCCATGATTTTAGTTTGGGAGATCTTTAGTACTAATATACCATCATTCACAATACCACCGTATTCTTACACTGAGTCCGATCACGACCCGATCGGCTAGGCCATGTCATTTGAGACATCAACCACAATAACAATTTCAATTTTAATTTATAGCACAGTCACCACCATGTGTGCGACATGGCACGATCGGCTAGGCTGTCTCACCCGTGAAATTACCACTTTCTATCAATCATCTCGCTTTATTCTTCTTTCACATCTTTTTAGTTTCTTCAGCACTAGTGGCCACAATTGTAATATCATACTTGGCACTTGGCCGCATTTCATAATTCAAGTTCTTTTTCCCTATTCCAACACCACTATCATCATCAACAACAATAAGCCTTTCCATTAAAGAGATTGAATACACTTATTGACAATTTGGGAGTCTTAGCCACATAGAGACTTTTCATGCAATTTGGCATAACAACCTTCATTCGAACTTGACTTGAAGTCTTAACATTTTTAACACATTTTTCATATTTTGAACATATCCTCAAATGATAAGATAACACGATGAAAGCATTTGGAATATACATTGAACACATATCATTTCAACACAAGCATACTTGGAACAACCAATTCTATAATGATCAATTTGGGACTTACACCAATTACATGAACACCATGGGATTCAATTCTTAGAAGAAGGGGTTTAGCCAATATACCTCAATTGAGCTCCCGCAACTCTAAAATATTCCGAAATTTCTTAGCAACTTCAATCTATTTTGGAAATATAACAAGTTGAACCCAAATTAGGGAGCTGATCATTATTCTAGCTCATTTGAGCATTTTATCAACCATTAGGTGTGCATCAAGGTTTTAAGGTCCTTTTATGATAGAATTCATCATACCACAACCCATCCTTTACCATTTATAGCTCACAATCTTCCTACACTCTTTGATATCACATGCATGTAAAATAAACAACTCCCCAACCCAAGATTTGTGTTGCTAATTACACATTTTTAGTTAATTTTCGAAATTAAGGGCTAGGGTATAAATTCTTACCTCTTAGGATGAAGACCAAGTGAGTTTTTCTTACAAATTCCTCAATTTGAGAAAAATTGATGAATGAAGAGCTTAGGGATTTCCCTTCTCACTCTATAGTATCCTCTCTCTAGAAATGTAAGACTTTGCCTTCTAAAATGACCCCCAAAGGTGTTATATTAGGAAGGGGTCGGGTTCAAAAAAATTCCCCGACATAGATATGTGGTCGCATATGCGACCGTATAAAGATTCTGCGGTCCGCAAAGTGGGCTGCATAATTGGCCCTCCGGAACTGACATTTTCTGCTTTAGTCTGCGGCCAGTTTGCAACCCGCAGACCTATTCTGCGGCCGCAATCATCCATTTGAAAAATTTCAAGGTTGGATATCTGATCAAAGTGCGGCCCGCAAAATGGTTCTGCGGTCGCATAATGGTCCGCAATAATGACATCAAAAATGGCCCAAAAGACTGCCACATTCTGCGGCCATTCTGCAACCCATCACATAGTGGCATCACGATTCTCCCCCTTTTAAATAGAGGAGATCGTCCTCGATCCAATACCGCCTTACCGTCCCTTATCTCACATGATTCATTATTTTGATGTAAAATGGATCATTAGTAGACAAGACTTGATCTTTTCATGAAAATCAGATTCAAGTCGAGTAATAGAATAAACAGCAGCAAATACCTCTTTTCGACTCAATGCATCAGCAACTTGGTTGTGTTTTCCCAGCTTGTGCTCCCAAATAAAATCATATTCTGCCAAGAACTCTTGCCAACGAGCCTACTTCGGACTTAGCTTTTTCCATGTCTTGAAAAATGTATTAGCCATATTATTCGTTCTCACAACGAATTTAGTTCCCAGCAAATACACCCGCAAAATTTGCAAGCAATGAATCACAACAACCATTTCTTACTCATGAGCCGAATACCTTTGCTCTGCTTCATTCAATTTTCTGCTTTCAAATGCCTCTGGTGGCCTTTTGAATCAACACACCTGCAACAGCCTTAATGGAAGCACCAATATGAACTTCAAAGGGCAGTTCAAAATCAGGAACCGTAAGATAGGTTCTGAGGCAATAACTTCTTTCAGCATATCAAACGCATCACTGCATTTTTTCAGACAATGCCCACCTAAAATTCTTCTTCAACAAATCAGTCAAAGGAGTAGCTTTCTTTGAATAGCCATCAATGAATTTCCGATAGTAGTTAGCTAACCTAAGGAAAGTGTAATGCCCCGGAAAATTTCACTAAGTAATCTAGGATTTGGTGATGCCACGTAGGCTAATTATAATACTTTATGTGCTATTAACGTGGAGGGTATCAATTGAATTTGGTAAACAAGTGTATGAGTCATATATTAAGTAAGGTGGGGTCCAAGGAGAGGCCTAAGTGTAAGCCAAATGGGAAAAATTTCATAATAGGCTAAGATTCCAAGTGAGTCTGCACAAGTCCCTACTTTGAACAGGCACATCTAAATATGTAAAAGTTTTTATGTGGTGAATAACCTGCCAAATGAAAGGTCTCTGAGTCTAGTTTCTAACGCTTCAAACCGTTCGTCATTTGGACATTCCTACACTAAGTTATGATCAAATTATCAAAGGTTGGAAAAATGCGATCCTGTGTCAGATATGCGATCGCAAAAACCATTAAGCGGTCCGCATACTTGATTTGCGATCGCAAACTGGAACAGTGTAGCCCAATTTTGGGCACCGAGTTTTGCGACGCATTTGCGGCCAGCATACCCATTATGCGGTCCATTATGCGACCGTTGACCTGTATTCGGAGGGTTAATCTTCCTATTTTTATAACCCGACCCAATTTTAATATATAGTCTTTGGGGCTTCATTTGGGGTCATTTTTCCACTGACATTAGAGAGAGTTGAGAGCATTTTAGAGAGAGAAGGAGGAACCCAACATTCAATCATCCAATCTTGCATCAATCTTCAAGAATCAAAGAACCCAATCACAAGTTCTTCATTTAAGAGGTAAGATTCTATACATTAGTCTTTAATTTCGAGTTTGGGGTATAGGATGGGGTATTGAGGTATGATTCTTGGGTGTAATACTATTATGTATACATGCATGTACAAAGTAGGCTTGTGGAAAGATTGATGAACATAAATAAGTAAAGATTGGGTTGGGGAATGAAGAAAACCTTGTAAAAGAGATTTGAAATCAAGATGCTCATCTAGTATTTGATAAAATGATCAAATAAGCTGAAACCATGAATACCTTCCTAATTTGTGTTCAATTTTGTTATATCTCAAAGTAGATTGGGATTGCTAGAATTTCCGGAACGTTGTAGTAACTTAAGGAAAGCTTAAACAAGGTATGTATGGCTAACTTTAACCTTTGTAAAGTCACCCTGTTTGGTGTACGAGTAATTGGTATGCATTTCTTATGTGGACTATCTGTGAATTTTGTTTGCTTCACGGGTGTTAGGGCAAGATGGCATATTTCATGAATTATTGTGACTAAATTTCCTTGAACATTGTTGGTTAACGTTCCGATATGACGGTGTGAATAAATGGCAACAAACCAAGTGTGTGTGTGAATGTGTTTATGTGGTAAGGGCTGTGAAATAAATGATGGAAAGAAGTCCTGATTGATGCAATTGAAACAACTGTGGTAACATGATGTGTGGCTTGTCGTGGGCAATTATCGTTGTGACTTAAATTGTTATTGTTGTTGTGAAATGATATTCGGGATGGCCTGAAGCCATGTGATTGAACTGTGAACTATTGTTGTTGTGTTAAATGTGAATGTCCGGTGGGATCGGGTTGCGCGCCGCAATGCGAAGTTATAAGGTGTGGGTTGTGGTGATAAAGGTGGCCGAGGTAATAAGGGTGGCCGAGGTAATAAGGGTGGAAAAGTGATCATATTCACTATTGAAATGAAAATGTATGAAACTCTTGAGTATGAAATGATGTTAAAAGGGAAAAAGGAGAGATTGTGAAACTTGTTGGCTTTTGTTGTTCCTTC